>NW_022631279.1:0-214750 GCF_010015895.1 Lontra canadensis | reverse complement strand
CTAGATTTACAAAGACCTAAACACACAATCAGATGGAGGACCCCCCCACCTGGCAGGAACATCCATACCTGCACATTTCAGAAAGAAATAGCCCAAATCTGCACTCACACATGGACCCACACACACTCATACACATTTGTGCAGTCATTCAACAAATGGTGAGTGCCTATCCCATACCAGCAACCCTGCTAGGCAGTTTATCTTCTCGCAGTTTATCTTCACACACACACACACACACACACACACACACATACACATGTTCGCAACACACACAGACACACTGACACACACACAAGCATGCAGACAAGTCACACATAAACGTGCCTGACAAACCCAGAAACCCCTGCTTTCACTCGGGTTCCGCTCACCCACGTGCACACCCTTTATTCAATTTCACAACTAAAAGGTGACACCAGCCAGAAGGAAGATGAATGAATCAACTGTCTAGTTCTGCTTTAATCCTGAAAACATGCTCTGTTTTAGCTCATCTTGGGTTCTCAGCCCAAGACTGTTTCTTCCCAAGAATTTGGCTTGTCTTGGGTTTTTCTATTTGATAGTTCTCTATTTAACCCCTTGGATTGCTAATATCCTCGATCTGGGTTTAAGATACAGCAGTGATATCCCACCTTGGGATAGTGATGCAGCAAGAAGGCAGACTTCTTCCATGACACGTCAGGCAGGATAACAGAAAGACACGCTCTCCCTGTGATCATCCAAGCTCAACTTGCCCAGGCTCTCTCTTCAAGTTCTAGTTAACAATAGCAGCAGAAGCAGCAATAATTTAACTATTTACTGATAAAATAACATTTACTGATCACTTACTGTATGCAAGACAGTGAGCTAAACACTTAACATGGACCGTTTCATTTCACTCTGTTAACAATCCCATGAAGTGGGGTGCCTGGGTGGTTCAGTGGGTTAAAGCCTCTGCCTTCAGCTCAGGCTCAATCCTGGGATCGAGCCCTGCATCGGGCTCTCTGCTCAGCAGGGATCCTTCTTCCTCCTCTCTCTCTCTCTGCCTGCCTCTCTGCCTACTTGTGATCTGTCAAATTAAAAAAAAAAAAAAATTCCCATGAAGAGACTGTTGGTATTGTGCCCATTTTACAGATGATAAAACTGAAGTTCAGTGAGCTTACTGACTGCTCCAATGACACCCAGCTAACTGGTGGTAGAGCTAGTATTTAAATCCAGTCAAACTAACCTTTAATTTTGTCATCCTCAGCCAAGAAGGAAATACTAGGTTTTGACAGACCTGCGTTCAGAGCACACATAGGGTTTAATGCTAGCCCCATACTTTTCTATACCCTATCATAATTTCATCCACAGTTAATTCTGTCCTCCTCTTCTTTCTGTGTACGTGTAGATTATAATATTGCTTTGGTTGAATTAATTCAGAATTAGGACATTTAAAGGCCTAAACAAAATAAGCAAATAAATAAATAAACAAATAAATCCAGGTGAGCTGACCAGAGCGAACTTGGCTGCTCTCTCTATCAGTTAGCTACTGCTGCAAAACAAGTTGGCCAATATTACCATCTTGCATGTTTCTTCCAGGCTGACTGGGACCAGCTAGGCGGTGCCTTGCTGAAGGTCTCACACAGGCCAGGATGAGGGTGATATCAACAGGTCACTCCTCTTGGGCACAAATTTTAAGGGGGAGAGATGTGCCCAAAAAACTCAGTAATCAAGGTAAGCAATATTTTAATCAGTGTCTTTTAAAAAACCAAAATCAATACTGAAAGAATCCATGATGGAGAAAATATCAAATTTTCAATAAAGACAGGATCATCATCCCTGGGTGTTTTGGAGGGTGGGGGGAACTTGGGTTTCAATATGGCTCAGTCCAGCTTGGCTACTGATTCCCCACAGGGCTCCTGCTAGTCCTAACCCTCTCTTATACAGTTGAAAATATCCGAAGCCTCACTCATTTGCATCCAGTGGCTCAAATAGCTGGGGGCTGGGACAGTTGGGGTTCCTTGGGCACCTCGCACCATCTCTATGTGCTTTCTCCACACAGTGTCTCCAGATGGCAGCTTCGGGATGGTCGGACTTCTGACGGGGAGGTTCAAGGCTACAAGGGCCCATGTCCCAAGAGAGTCATGAAAAAGCTGCATGTCCCTCATGAGCTTTGGAAGCTGCAACACCAGCCTGCAGTGAAGGGGAAGGACAAAGACCCCACCTCCTGATCTGACACCTGTCCTACAACCACCACCATCTCCAACCACAACCCTGGTAGTCTCTGTCTTGATGTCACAGCCCACAGTGAGCCGCTGCCCTCCAGGTATTCTGCATACAGTGGCCATGTTGGTCACTTGTCATGGAGGTGTCCACCATGCTGGTCACGTGTCATGGAGGTATCCAAGTCCATCCATGGGATTGTGCCTTACACGTGAATATCTGGCGTGCAGAATAACACCCAAGTTTCAGAGTGTGGCATGGAAGACCTTCAGGGATGTCCACGCTCCCAGCAGTGGCCCTGCGCCCTTCTTCACCACAAGGTTACTTTGGGGAGGTGCCAGCATGTTTTTTTCAGCCAATCTCGTTTGTCATCACCCATGTGCTTGAGCTAACAAGAGACATAGGCGTTGAACATCTGTGAATGACAATGAAGAGGAAGGTCTTCCCCGGCTTGGGGGACACTAGCATGGCCTTAATGTGGACAGGTCTCACTGGAATGTCCTCCATGCCACTTCTAGAAAGAACCTGGAGGAGTTATAGCTCTGTAACCGTCCTTGAGCATCTTACCGTCTCATCTATAAAATGGGCACAGCAACCCCAGTGTTGTTTTAGATTGTAAAGAGAAAATGAGCAAGTCTGAAATGAGGTGTAGAGCAGAGAGAGGGTATACAGCAGGTGACTCACAATTGTTAGACGCTTTTTTTACTCAGTCAGCTTGATCCCATTTACCCACGCACCAACTCCCCCCCCCCCACCCGCTCCGGGACGTTTCTGTGTCTAGCACAAAGCCCTCAGCAGTGGAACTGAAAGGTCATGCCAGAGCTAGGAATGACACCATTGTGTTGAAGGTGTTGAAGGAAAACTGGCCACTGGGGACAGGAGAGATCTGGAGTTCTCCTGTGTCACCTAAGCTTCACATTTTCCCCTAGGGCAGAGGCTGTTGTTAATCCCATAGAAGACAAGGAAACTGAGGATCAGAGAGGTGGAGGGCTTCTTTCCAGGTCTCAGAACTAACAGAAATGAAGCCGAGATCCCACACCCGGCGATCCAGCTCCAGAGCGTGTGTTCATGGCCATCCTGCTCAGAACCACATGATGTGCTTTGGAATCAGGCAAACTGCCCTGAATTCCAGACCTCTCCCTTCACTCTGTGTTCTTACATTCTGTCTCCTTACCTACAGGATGGGGACAATAACCACTGCACCGACAGGCTCTTGTGAGGATGAAGGAGACCAGCCACATTGAGTAAGCACTACACGGTGTGTTAATTTCGTCATTGCTCCTCCTGGATTCATCCATGAAAACCCCAGATCCTGTCCGAGAGAGAGAGGATTCAGGTTGTGGAAATCCCGTGAGCTAGGAGTTGTGAAGTCAAAGGCAGCTCTGGAGAGAACCCACCTTGCATTGACCTGCAGTGTGTCCATGGCAGACATTGTTGGAGCACCTTTCACATCCCCTGGACACCACCCACTCCTGATTCTACTGCTGCACTAGACAGTTCCCATATACCAAGCAGGCCTGACCTTGGACACCTGTATCCTTCCCCCTGAGGCTACATGCTGTCCAGAAACATGCTCTGCCAGTGTGTGGGACAGCCCAGTAACACCAGAGATGTTGATGAACTAAGACAACCAGGAGTAGCTCTCAACCAAGAAGGGGCAGGAACTAGTGGTAAATGCCCCAGCTTCTTTGCCTCCTGGTGAGGGATTCTGAGGAGTGTCACACACGCCTCTCAAATCATCCCCAGCAGGGCTGAGTCCTGGTTGCCCACAGCAACACCCATCAATTACCTATCACCGATGACTCTGCTCCCTTCCCTGTCTCCCATTCTTTCTCTCTCGCTCACTGTGCTTCAGGGGTCACTACCCAAAATATTGCCTGCACCCAAATCCTTCTCTCAAGGATTTCTCAGAAACAACGAAAATGTTGTTCTCTACCCAGCAGGCGTCCCTCGGTTCCCGACTCCACGTCTGTCTCTGAAATAAGCAGGAGTGAGAAGCCACACGACCCACACATCAGTTTATCCAACCTTTCAGTGGAGAAACACCGGCGAGCGTCCTCAGCCCTCCCAGGCAGATCACACAGATGCTGAGAGCTGGCCCTACAAACTTCACGTCTGCCCCCCACCCCAGAGACTCTCAAAGACTCTACATCTTGGGGCTAGTGCTCTGTGAGGTCAGATGCACACTCTGGCTCCTTCCCCCGCAACAAAAGGGAAAGATTGGACGTCCACACAGAGCTCGGTGGGATCCCCTGCAGAGTCAGGCTTCCTTCCCTGCAAATTATTTTTTGCTAATCAATATGTTTAATAAATAATATTCCAGTTGATTCCATTACTGGCAATACACAAATCAATAGAAGGTTATTGCATGATAACTTCCCATTGATATTGTAATCCTCCTGATTTAATAAATGTTGCTTTTTCTGAGCATTGCTGTTTGCATTAGGAATTGAGGGAAGGAGGATGGAAAAAATACTAACTCCATTACGAAACTGGGGCTGGAGTTTAATAAAAACAGCTCAAGGAGAGTGAGTGGGGCTTCTTGACGTCCGTCTACAGTAGCCCGCGCGGCGGCCCGGCACTGCCCGGATCGGGGTTAGCCTCTTTCGTTGGATTCCAGAGCAAAATGTAGGAAGAGTCTTGGCTGGAAGGTTTTCCAAACACGCCTGAGTAGGGGCCTGACCTTTTGTTTCCTTTGCAAATCCTGACCAGACACTCCCCCAAACAGGAAGGAGACGGATGGTGGAAAATCATAAGCCTGGGGTTTACAATCTGTTCTCAAATCCCAGAGGTTCAAAGCCACAAGGGTCTTTGGCAGTTGTCTAGTGCAGAGTCCCCGTTACCTGGCCATGAGGAAGGGCATCAGACTCCTCAGGGAAGCTGGTGACAACACCCTGGAGTCCCAAGGTCTCCTGGAGGCGATGACCCAGGAGGGCTGCCATGGAGCTTGGCAAAATGCATTTTGCATTTTTTTTTATTGAAGCAGGACATGTTATTAAAGAACAAACTTTAAAAAGACAATATAATCACGGCTCTGATACAAAGACCAAGTGAAGATCCGTGGGAGATTTTATTTCCCTCATTCCTTAGTTAGGGAACCAGTAAGAGGTAATGACAGATTCAAAGGAGATCTCAGAGGACCACACTCTTATAGTTGATCCCATTCAGGCTGGAGTGAATTCACGAATTCAGTGGGAGAGACAGAACTTTCCTGTCCACAGACAGGCACCATTTGCATTCCTATCAGTTACCTAGGACCCATGGAGGCATGAAAGGGCTCACAGACAATGAGAGGCACCAAGCATCCCAGAATCGGATCACCCAGACCAGGCGTCCGAGTACAGTTCTGACCTGATGAGGAGCTGGGTCAGATTTCACAGGGGAAGTAAGGGCACCGCACCCCACAGGCCACCCTCACGCCAGCCACCAGCCACCAGCTCGGGATGACAGATTACAGCTGCCTTAGTGGCTCAGCCTCCTCTCACAAGATGTTAAGGATTAGGTGGCTTAAACAATAAATATTTATTTCTCACAGTGACCTTGGCATGTAGGCTGAGAAGTCCAGGATCAACATGATGATGGAGTCTGTGTCTGGTGGGAGCCATCTTTCTGGCTTAAATGCGAAAGTCTCTCTGTGTCTTCACATGGGAGAGAGAGACGGGGAAGTAAGCTCTCTCATTTCTCTTCTTATAAAGGGCACTAATGTGATCCATTAGATCCATGGAGGGCTTCACCCTCATGATCTAATCACCTCCAAAGGTCCCTACCTCCAAATACCATCACACTGGGGAGTGCGGTTCTCATATAGGAATTTCAGAGCACATAAACATTTAGTCCATAGCAACAGCTTTATTATAAAGGAAACAAATCAAAATTACCCAAAAGAAGAAAAACATAGGATGATTCCAGGGAGAGCTCCAAACGTTGGGGTCCTCAGGATGCATCACCTCCTGGCTTACAGACTCCATTTCAAGAACCAGGGACAAACACCACCCAAATTCTTTATGATACAACAGGTGTGTTAAAGACCTCAATTTCCATTCGAGGCATCCAGTAATCTTTTGGTTCATGTCAAAGTATTTCCTAATTTCTTCCTACATACACACAGAAAACTATGCAAATCATGGGAGAATACTAACAGGAATTTTCACAAAATGAGCAAATGCATACACCCAACATTCAGGGCAAGAAGTGGAATGTGTTCAGCACCCAGAGAACCCCTTCTTGTCACAATACCCCCCACCACCAAGGGTAACCATCTGATTTCTTTTTTTTTTTTTTTTTTTTAGGATTTTATTTGAGAGAGAGGGTGAGTGAGAGAGAGAGAGAGAAGCAAGCAGGGGGGGGTGAGTCAGAGGGAAGGGGAGAAGCAGGTCTCCACCGGGCAGGGAGCTCAATGTGGAGCTCAATCCCAGGACCCCAGGATCATGATCTGAGCCGAAGGCAGCCGCTTAACCGACTGAGCCCCCCAAGGGCCCCCATCTGATTTCTAACACCATAGATTCATCGAGCCTGTTTCTTACCTCCATATAAATGCAATCATTCAGGAAGAATTCTTGTGTCTAAGTATGTTTTGCTTGGTGTCATATTTGTAGTTATGGTCATAAATAGTTCATCACTTTGCTGTATAGTATTCTGTAGTGTGGAAAATGCACACTCTAGGAAAAACAACCAGGTTGGATAATCTCACTTGGTTCAGTGCCACACCTCTCCTCAATTTATAGATGACGAAACCAGAGTCCCATAGAGGCAAAGTGGTTATCCAGGAGAGAAGCCTTGTTCCAAAGACCATCAAAGCCCTCATGGGCATGTGCCAAGCCATGGGCACGTTGGGATGGAAGCAAGGGGCAGATGGAAGACGGCAAGATGAAAGAAAGGGGAAAAAAAGAACAGGATGGAAGGCAGGAAGGAGAAAGGGGACCTTGGAAAGGAGTGGGAGGAAGACAAGAGTGAGAGGGAGGCATGGACAGACAAAATGACAAGGAAGGGCTGGATGTAAGGGAGTAGAAGCAGGAGAGAGGCACCTTCTCACCCCAAGGACAGTGTCTTTACCACTCAGCCCTGTGAGAGTTGGAGCTGTTGGCCCTCTGGAGTTTTCCTCATCTCCTTGTCTCCCCCGGACTTCCTGTATCCAGCCAGTGGAAAGTGGGGGCTGTGTTCCCCTCCTGTAGTCCCCGGGAGAGCCAGGATTGTGCAGACTTTCACTGGTACCATCCAGGGTCCAAATTGCCTTCCTGGAGCCCCCACTAAAATGTGCTGCCTGTACCCGGGTAGAAAGCCCAGGACAAAGCTCCAGTGTTCACCTTCCTCCTCCTACAGGAAGGGAGGAATCTGACCCTCCAGCAGACCTGAAAACAGAGTTGGGAGAAGCAAGGCGTCTACCAAGCAGCTACTCCATATTGTCTTGCCTAACCTTCCCCCCAGCCAGGTGAATTAGGAATTCCGAGCCCACTTTTCAGATAAGGAGATGGTGTCTAAGACAGTTTGAGACACTCGTTCAAGCAGAATAAGAATAAAAGGGATTTTCCTCAAGAGTTGTATGGATCCAGGAAGACTGTGTGGGGGAGGAATGTGAATTTTTGGTATAACATGGCATGCTTGGGGCTGACTGGCTAAGCTGGAATTCTGACTTCAATACCAACTAGCCAAATGAACTTAGAAGAACCTATTGATCTCTCTGGATCACAGATTCTTCATCTGTAATATGAGGAGAATAATAGCACTTGGAGCACCTGGGTGGCTCAGTCAGGTATGCATCCAGATCTTGGTTTGCACTCAGGTCATGAGCTCAAGATCGTGGGATCAAGCCCTGCATCAGGCTCTGCACCCAGCACAGAGTCTGCTTGAGATTTCCTCTCCCTCTTGTTCTGCCACTCTCCCTGCTCGCACTCTAAATAAATAAATAAACAAAATCTTAAAAAAAAAAATAGTACTTAATTCGTGAGGCCACAGCAAGAATTATCTAATAATATACAGGAAAGATGATTAAGACTGTTCGTGGCACATGACAAGTCCTTACTATGAGCCGTCATCTCTGTATCTCTCCTTGTATCATCAGCATCAGCAGCAACACCATCTCCATCATCATCTTCATGATTGATGGGAAGATCGTTGGCATTGTTGGCGTTCTTATACTATAACGGTCCAAATAACTCTGGGCATTCTCTCAGCACCTGTCAATCAGTGTACAAAGACATTCCTTGGGGATCCCCAAAGCCCATGTCTATGATAGCAAAACCCCAAGCAAAGCTGGGGTGCTGGGTAGAGGTGGTGCCTTTGTGCAGACCCCAAGTCCAATCTTGTTCGCCTCTCCTCCTTTCTCATCTAACTATGTAAATTGACCAGGGCAGCCGCCCCGGCTTGCTTCTTGACCCTTTAGTCCAGCTCCCACTCAACTCAGTTCCACAACTCAGTTTTGCAAGTCTTAACTGTGAAGAAAGGAATCCGGGGGGGTCCAACTTGTCCTTTCCAGTTCGCCAGGACAAATCACAGAGAGCTAGCTGACTAAGTTGTACGTGAACTGCCTCAAGTTCCCGAGTCTAGTTTGGGTCCAACTGAACCATGACTAAAATCTGAGAGACTAGAAAAGAGATGCAGAGAAGAGAAGCCAAGAGCAACTGTGAACCGAGATACAAGTGACTTCTCAGGTCCTCCAAGTCCTGTAAAGCCCACATGCACTCTGGGTTCTCCTCTCAGCTGTGCATCACCTTATGTAGCTGGTGCTACCGGTCCCACATCTGGGTCCCCTGGATCAGGCTGATGCATCCATCCTCCAGTCATTCTGCATAAGGCCTCACAGTGACACCAATTCCATGGTACAATTGACACAGCAGGGCACCCCCCTAGGATCAGGCTGGAACTAGTATCCACCTGGAAATCACACCCTTGTGGGGGTTTTTTCCTTCCCCTGCCCTGTCTTGCTTTCCTTTTCCTTTCTCCCTTTCTTTCCCTGAGAGCACTCCTTCATTACATTATTTCCTCAAGAATCCCTGTCTCAGGCTCTGCTTCCAGGAACCTGAACTTAGACACTTTATCATGTCTGTTCCCACTTTAGCAGCTCTGGGGAGATTCCTATCCTATGCAACTCAGAGCTCTGGGGGCACTTCTTTAACTAGTTAACATTATGTAAGCTTTCCTTCCAAGTCATTATTTTATAACAATGTCTCCTATAAGGGGTAGATGTCTGGGTGGCTCAGTTGGTTAAGTGTCTGCCATCCACTCAGGTCATGATCCCAGGGTCCTGGGATCGAGCCCTGTGTCGGGCTCCCTGCTCGGCGGAGAGCCTGCTTCTCCCTCTCTCTCTGACCTTCTCACTCTCTCTCTCTCAAATAAATAATTTCTCCTATATCCATTATATGGTTAGACCAATGTTTACTTAACTCTTTCCTGTTTTTGAACGTATGGGTGTTTTACAATGTTCTGTTATATCCAGTACTGTGACAAAGACATTTAAATCTCAAAAAATAAAACATATATGTAAATAAAGTCTCTTTCATTTAGCATATTTGGTCAAGGTAAAATTCAAATCCCCTCTTGGGGCTCTTTGCCACATTCTGTATCCCCCTGTTTTAAAGAAATAGTGTATTAATAGAAAAGTGGAGGTACAGTAAAGGCAACAGGTCAGGAGACAGACAATTGCCATCAACATCAAAAAGAGTGTGTTACTCCATTTCCAAGAGGAGGAAGCATGCCACACCATGGTGGAGAGGGAGCAGGGGACACACACAAAAGCCCCAGGGCTGGTCTGGAGGCAGAGGAACTATGGACAGGAACCTCTATTACGGTTTCTATAGGAAGGTGTCAATGAGGCAGGGCAAGCAGTTTTAGGATTGGCTAATTTAAATCATTTCACTGGTTTCTGGGGCCCAGGGGCTGCCCCTCGTTGTCTGATACCTAGTCCTGGCACCATTAAGGCAAGTGGATAGCAGCCTGAAGTGTGAAAGCCCAATAAGGAAGAATGGAGGGTATGGGCTCTGGACTGATTGGTTTGTATTATAAAAGTGCATCCCCAGGGCGCATGGGTGGCTCCATTGGTTAAGCATCTGCCTTCAGCTCAGGTCATGATCCCCGGGTCCGGGAACAGAGCCCAGCATTGGGCTCCCTGCTCAGCGGGGAGTCTGCTTCTCCCTCTGCACTCCCCACCTGTTTGTATGCTCTCTTGCTCTCTCTCTCTCTCTCTTTCTCTGTCTGAAATAAATAAATAAAATCTTCAAAAAAAAAATTGCATCCCTGTGAGAACAACTCTGAGAAAGAGTGGGTGGGTGGGTGACAAGGGAGGCAGGAGGCCAAGGCAAGGTGACTCAGCCATGTGATTGGGTGGTGCAGAACAAGGCATGTCTGGCATATGCATGCAGTGTAAATGTGGAAGGGCCAAGTTTACAGTGACTGGGAACATTTTTAAAACACCCTGTGGCCCCTGCTCCTTCCGAAAGGACAGATGCAGACTCACATCATTGCAATGGGACATGGGTCTCGGTCTCATCCCTGGGCATCATGCTGATATCTACCTGGGTGTGGACTGTCCCACCCGGTTTTCTGGGGGCTTTCCATTGGTACCCGCTGCTGAGGTCTGTAGCCACAGCTTCTGGTCCTGAGGTCCTGCACGCTGCAGGCTCTTTACCCTGATTCAGACCTTCATATCCAGATGTGCCCTAGACACATGAGTGTCTCCACCGGGGCATGCAGAGTCTCTCGGGGGTCATAGAGCTGGAGGCGGCTATCCTGGCTATATCCCCCTGAATTCTTCTCTGGTTTCTGATCTAGCCACTCTGTCATGCCCCCAATACCTTACTGAACTGGAGACTTCTCTAAGGGGTTTGGACTGTCCCCCCATAACACTAAAATCCTTAAAAAACAAATAAATCCTGGAGTTCCCCCTAGAAAGTTCTGGTTGTTTCTAATACATCCTGGGGTTTTATGCCCACTTTTTGGACATCTTTATTCTAATCTGCATCTTTTTTATTTTCTTGGGAAGCTTCATAGCTTAGCCTTCATGGTAGAATTTCCAAGGTAAGAAACTGATGAAGAAATAAGATAAAAGTATTACTTCCCAAAAATATGTTGGAAAACATTTTTAGAATATTAAACCTCATTTTGTAATACTGGCATCATTAGGATGATTCTATTAACTGTCACCGTGTATTAATTACCCATGAAATGTTCACTGTTGACATACATTATCTCAAGTCCTCTGCCAGATTGAAGATTATCATCTGCATTTTGCAAATAAGGAAGATGACGCTCTATGTGGTTAACCTGTTTGAAGTCATGGATCCACTGGAAAGAAGGCAGTGCTGGAATCAAATCCAGCCCCCACACTAGAACACTCCTGCCCCTGGTTCACTGTGCTTTGTGGGACAAGTGGCTTATTATTACTCGGAGTTTTGTTGTTTGACAGGAAAATGCAGCCTTAGCTCAGACACCCAACATGGGGACTGGGCCCCCGAAGAAGGCTGCCCTGGACGCCTGATTTCCCATCTATGTTACCCTGGCCACCAGGTGACAAGTCTCTCCTCCCCAGTGTGATCTCCCCAGCAAAAAGGGTCTTTTTGCCTTTTATCCTGGCTCAGAGTCAGGGTGTCCTTTGGTATGAATTCCAGACCTGGGATCAATTACACAAAACACTTCAGAGGCACCCACAAGGCAGACCCCTTTGGAAGGAAATGGGAGGTCTCCAGGGGAACATCCCCATGGGTCATCAATAGGGTAATGACTGGGACTTTTTTTGAGAGTCAAAGGGGAAGTATTAAAAATTGCTCTGAGACAAACTGTATAAACTGGGACTGTGTACGCAGAGCACCGGGTCACCCCAGCCCTAGGTAGAGCCAGTGGGAAACAAGCAGCAAGATTCCCCCTGCAGCATTTTAAATCCCAGCAGAACATCCTGCCGGAGGGCTTTCCCCCCCAACTATTAGCATTATTAGTGCCCGTTAAATATGTCATAGTCAAAGATTTGCTTCATTCTTCAGCGTGATTGCCATTGATTTTTGAAACCCACATCTTCTTCCCCAGGGACACACATCTTCAGCGAAATGATAGAAGGAAATGGAAAAGAAGGATTAGATTTATAGGCATTCATTTTACAGGCATTGCTTTGGGGGTAGAGTAGGTCTTAAAGCCGCGCTCCTCTGAGGACCGTCCAGGAACCACCTGCAGCAGGATCACCAGGATAGTTGTAAACATGCTGATTCCCGTGTCCTGCAGAGGACTCACGGCCAAATGGATCTCCGGGGATGGGGCTAGGAAACGCGTGTTGTTTTTTGTAAAGATTTATTTTATTTATTATTTTAGAGAGAGGGGGAGTAGGGGGAGGGGCAGAGGGCGAGAGAGAATCTGAAGCAGACTCCACACTGAGCACAGAGCCTGACGAAGGTAGGGCTCATTCTCAGGACCCTGAGAGCACAACCTGAGCCAAAATCAAAAGTCAGATGCTTAACCGACTGAACCACCCAGGCACTGTGGGAAATGCATGTTTTTAACAAGACCCCTGGAGGTTCTTATGTGTATTGAAGCACATGGAAGGCCGCCACCCCGGGAAATCCAGGTAGCCGGTGAGCACGCAGTGATTTTGGTCCTCGAGCCTCAGGCTGTGGGACCTCAGGTCTGAGATGACCAGCAAGGGCTCCCATCCCTTCAGGGAAACATTCAGGGCAGCCCCCAGGCAGGATGTCAGATGGAGCCCCAGATTCCCGGCGGATATGCCAACCCTGGTTTACAGCGTGTAGAGGTGGCTGGGTCTCCTTGCAGAGTGGGCAGGTTCTTGGCGGTGGCATCTGCCAGGAGGAGCGGGTAATAGGCCTGATTTATGACACTCAGCATGGGACCTGGCTGCTGAGCTCAATCACTGTGGCTCCCCATGGTGGGGTTCATGCGCTGTAACGGGCCTGGAAATTGGAGAGGAATTTACCTCCTGCTGCTGAACATTACATAACAATCACAGCAAACAAGCAGAGGCAGGAGGGGGCCTCGTCCTCAGCTGGCACTGGCAGCCTGGCACAGCAAAAGAAGTAAGCCCGGGAGCTGTCTGCTGGGGTCGCGTGCCCTCAGCAGCACTCCTCTGGGAGGGGGTGCCCTGGTGGCCCAGCCAGAGCTGGCACTGGGGCCTGCCAAGGAACAAGCCATGGGCCAGCATCTTCTGGAAGGGATGGGTGAAGAGGCAGGCTCCAAGTGGGAGACAACTGCTATCGGAACCCATGTCACAGACCTTCACAGCATTTACGGACAGCGCATCCGTCAGTAACCTCCCTGATTAGCCATCGGGAGTCATTCAGATCGGACCTGAAATTGACACCTGCAACATGAGAGCGAGTGGAACAGAAGGAAGATGGGCGGGGAGACAGAACCTGATCAGCACAGGCCTCACAGGTCCTAGTGAGGAGTTGGGATTTGCTTTCAAGGCCCCTGAAAAATCCCTCAAGGGCCTCTCTTTCCCCAACTGCCCTCCTAGACATCACCATTTGGATGGAGGGGACGAGTCCAGGATTCACCAGAGAGTAATCCTCCATCCCGACAGGATGGCTGGGCCTCAGAGACACTCCCATCCTGAATGAGCCACCGAGAGAGGTTCCCGGGTTCCACTCTTCCTCACTGCCTCTATCACCAACAAGATGTGCTGGACCGGAAACTCGCCAATTATTTTATTGAAAAATAAAAGAACTTTATGTTCCAGTGAAATCTTACATAGAGGCCCAATGTATTTACCACTATTGGAATTAGCAAATCTTCCTCGGCTGCCTGCCATCCTGATGAGACGGGCAGTCCCTGTGGGCAGGGAGCCCGTTTCTCTCCCTCCTAGGGGCACCGCCGGAACCCAGAAGAGGATCTGGCACACAGTGGGCATGGAAAATATCTGGAAAAGGAAGGGATTGGATCAGATGCCGTTTCAGCAAGGCATCAAATATTAAGTGAAAACCACTGTGTGCCAAGCCTTGCAGTCAGCGTTCAGGACATAACAGTGAACAAACCCATCAGATGCTTGCTTCTATTTTATTCACAGTCTAGTAGAAGGAAGAGAATGGAGATCTATGGAAATTTACAAGTGGGTGTGTGCTAGCAAATAGAGGTACGTAGGGCTATGGATCTATATATAGCAGAATGGACTCATCTGGTTCGAGGATGATCAGGGGAGTCTTCCTGGAGGAGGTGTTATTTCAGCTAGGACCCAAAGGGAAAGTAATACTTAACTAGGTAAGTGGGACAGGGGAGAATGGAACTGCATTCCAGTCAGAAGGAGCGGCAGGTGCAGAGCCCCCCAGCAGAAGGAGTATGCCCTCCTGACCCTATCTTTCAAACCTACCATATGCACGCTGGTCTGTTGCACATACTGAGCTTTCAAGATAACATTCTTTAGAAAAAAGTGTTTAGCAGCTAAAACAAATGCTGGAAGTCCACATAACAAAATAACCCCAAAGGGCCCTACGAGCTCTTACAATTCTCTAGGTACCGACTTAGAGTGAAATGTGGCTTGCCTGCAGAGGTCAGGGCCAGAAGTCAGAGGTCAGAGGTGACGGAACACACCCACAACCCTGGCTGGTGAGCTGCGGATAATGAAAACACAATGTTCATTTGTGGGGTTTTTTTGTGGTTTTTTTTGTTTTGTTTTCTGCATTCTAGACACACATATCACAATTCTGGTCATTTCTAAATGAGTTCAACATTTTAAAGTGGATTCCCAGAAGCTGGAATCTATTTGCCTTTATAAAATGCAATCAGCTAATTTCATCTCAGCCATTCGTCAAATATTTGGTGATAATATGCTTTAAGACATGTCCTTGGTGAGACGCAATATGGAGATAAACAGGACATGGGCTCAACCCTCACAGAAATCTAGACTGTACACACTTCACAGAGCTCTACCACCACAACGTTTCCCTGGGACGTCTGCTGTCTGCCAGGCATTGTACTAGACACTTCTCGTGCCTCCTCTCCTGCAATGCTCACAACAGGTCAACGAGATAAACACCGACCCCATTTCAGATCTGAAACAGGAGTTTCAGAGACATGAAGTAACTTGTTTAAGATTACATAGCTAGTAAGTAGGGGAATCAGGGCCCCAATTCAAATCCATCTAACTCCAGTCTGATGTCAACTAAAGAAATAAATTGAAGAAATAAAATCACAAATAATTAGAAGAAGCTATAGGTAAATGATTACCTGGACTCGTTATGTGAATTTTCAAAATGTAGCAGTAGGAAAAAAAAAATTAAGGAAAAGATTAATAGCGGGGCGCCTGGGTGGCTCAGTGGGTTAAAGCCTCTGCCTTCGGCTCAGGTCATGATCCCAGGGTCTTGGGATCGAGTCCCATATCAGACTCTTCACTCGGCCGGGAGCCTGCTTCCTCCTCTCTCTCTCTCTGTCTGCCTGTGATCTCTGTCTGTCAAATAAAAAATAAAATCTTTAAAAAAAAGAAAAGAAAAGACTAATAGCAATGACCATAAAAAACGTCAGAATTTCTACTTGTCAAAAAAGCCACAGAAATACTTGAAACCTAAATGATAAATGGAGAGGAAAAAAAGCAAAAAAACAAAAACAAACAAACAAACAAAAAAAAAAACAAGAAATCTCCAACATGTGTGATAAAGCTCTAATCCCTTCAGTAAGAAAACTTGTCATAAATCAGTAAGTAGAAAAGGAACTCTCCAGTAGAAATATAGGCAAAAGATTTACAAATCTCAAAATGGAAGAAATAGAGTAACCAAAGACCAACAGGCACACCCAAAATTATCATAAAAGTATTAGTAACCCAAAAAGTGAAAAATTGAAGAAACAGTGGTATACTCTGCTTTTTTACTACAAAATTGGCAAAGATTTAAAACAATCAAAATAATCTCAGTGTTGATAAATGTGCTACAAAATGAACATGCGTGGACACTAGATCAGTGTCTAGTGAGCATCTGACAATATGAATTAAGAGCCTTTAAAAAGATTATAACCTTTAACTCAGTAATTTTACTTTGGAAATTTATCAGAGATACAGACACAGATGCATGCAGCAAGATGTTCAAGACAGTATTATTTATAGGACAGACAGACCATAAATCAAGTCAGAGTCCAGCAATACGTGGACAGCAAAATCAATTTCGGTGTATCCGGATGATAAGGTAAGACAACCATTAAGAATCGTATTTTGGAGGACACCTGGGTGGCTCAGTGAGTTAAAGCCTCTGCCTTCAGCTCAGGTCCTGGTCCCTGGGATCGAGCCCCACATCGGGCTCTCTGCTCAGCCTGCCTCTCTGCCTACTTGCGATCTCTGTCAAATAAATAAATAAAATCTTTAAAAAGAAAAAGAATCGTATTTTTGAAGAAACTTGGGCCACGTGATTCCTTTTCTTTATCTACCTAGAAGGATACATATGAAAATGTCTGAGCAAAGGCAAATCGTGGCGGAGGGACTGAAGATGGTTTATATGTTCTCTAGGAGACCTGTCTCTGATGTTTCTGCAACCTGCCTGCCTTACTTTGCAGTAACAAGCATGCATGCACCTCTTTTCCTTTTTAAATGAGTGTGCACAAAGCTCAGCTCCCCCTTTCCTCTGCCCAAACCTGCTTCTCTGCTGTAACTTCCTTCTGCAGGTGACCAGAAAAACCCAGAGTCGCCTCTGACGGCTCCCTTCTTGGGTAACGTGTCTCCCGCTGGCCATTTCTACCATTCCTCCACTTCATTTCAGGTTCCCATAGCCTTATGCCTACACCACTCCCCTCACCGGAGGCCCTGGTTTCTAGCCTCCAACCCCATCCCCGAACTTTTCTCAAATCCATTTTACATCCCACTACCAGAAGAAGCCTCCTGAAGCAGAGAATAAACACTTATTATCACCTTGCTCCAAAACCTTCTCCCAAACTCTCCAGTTCCTAAGACTAAAACCCCAAACCAAAGGAGAAGCTTTGATTTATAATTCTCGTGGTTCTGATTTTGTATGCAAAGTTGTGTGGCTAAACGGGAACCAGTCTAGATTTTTTTTTTTTTTTTTTTGAGTGATGTTAAGTTGCTTTGTTCCTGGACTTAATCTTCCCTTCCACTCTCAGGTACCACCCCTTAATCCAGCCACGCTCCTCCTCCTCCATGCTTCTCGCACGCCCACACCCGGCTCACAGTAGGGGGAGTCCAGGACGGTGGGGGGTGCAGGTGCTGTCAAGCCTGGAGACAAGCCTCCACCCCACAACGCTGGCCTCGCAGAATCTCTCTTCCCCTATAACTTTGTGATACTCTCTTACTTAGAAGATGGCGAAGGGGCTGTGACCTGAAGAAAAAAAAAATCAATGACTCTCCACTAATAAAGGTTCTTATGCGGTAAATGTGCTCTTGGGAAGCCAGACCCTGCCCTTCTCCACGGCGCTGGCCTGATGCCCCGGAGTGATTTACTCTGCAGTAACATGATGGAGCCTCCACCATGGAAGGGAATTAAATAAAAATGCAATAAAAGAGGACAAAATCAATCTGCTTACAGTTTTGTTTAATAAAAATTCATGAAGGATGGGCAGGCAGACCCAGAAGCGATGTACCAGTTCTGCCAGAGGCTGGCTGGGGGAGCTCACTCAGGCTGCAGGCACGGGGTGGGGGGCTCAGAGGAACGCAGGTGGAGGGAGCCCTCCCACCCTGCCAACACCACAGGCTGGGACCTGCTGGCAGGCAGTAAGCCTGGGCTCTCCTCCCTGAAAGAGGGTGAGCCAGCTAAGGCCATGTTGATTGAAGAATTCTCCAAAGCTAAAGAAAGCTAAGGGACCTTTTCACATGGGATTCGTCTCCCTACAAACCAAGAAGCTCCCTGTGTTCTGGAATGACAATGACTATCAAGACTGACTAAATATATCCTTTCTTTCTTGTGTGCTAAGAACTCGTCACCATGAGATTTACCCACTTACCAGAAATGGAAGTGTGCAATCCAGTGTCCATAGACACAGCAATGAACTAATCTCTAGAACTCACTCATCTTGCATAACTGAAACTTTCCACCCTCTGGCTAGCAATCCCAGTGTCCCCCTCCCCTCAGCTCCTGACAACCACCGTCCTACTCTCTTTATATGAATTTGACTATTTCTGATACCTCCTGTAAATACACTCATGCAGATTTTGTCCTGTTGTGACTGGTTTCATTGATTTAGCAAAATGTCCTCGGAGCTTACCCATGTTATCACACGTGGTAGTATTCCTTTCTTTTCTGGAGTTGAGTTACCTTCCATTCCATGTACAGGCCACATTTTCTTTATCCATTTATCTGTGGATGGACACTTTGGTTGTTCCCATGTTCTTGGCTATTGTGAATAATGCTGCAATACACACGGACTGCAGATACCTCTTCAAGATCCTGATTTACATCTTTTGGATACTCGGAAGTGGGATGACTTAATCATACGGTAATTCCATTTTTAATTTTTTGCAGACCCACAATACTGTGTTCCGTAGTGACTACACCACTTTGCATTCCCATTAATAGTGTACAAGGGTGCCACATCCTCCACATCCTCACCAACACTTAACTTTGGTTTTTTGGTAACAGCCATCCCGATAGGTATGAAATGATATCTCGTTGTGATTTGAATTTGCATTTCCCTGATGATTGGTGATCCTTAACGTCTTTTCTTATGTCTGCTAACTATTTGTATGTCTTCTTTGGAGAAATGTCTATTCATGTCCTTTGCCTACTTTCTAATCAGCTCATTAGAGGGTGTCGTTTATTTGTGGGGGGTGTTTCTGCTATGGAGTTGTAAGAGTTCCTTATATGTGGCGCACCGGGGTGGTTCAGTGGGTTAAGCCTCTGCCTTCAGCTCAGGTCATGATCTCAGGGTCCTGGGATCGAGCCCTACATCAGGCTCTCTGCTCAGCGGGGAGCCTGCTTCCTCCTCTCTCTCTGCCTGCCTTTCTGCCTACTTGTGATCTCTGTCTGTCAAATAAATTAAAATATTTTAAAAAAGAGTTTCTTATATATTTTGGATATTAATCATTTATGAGATACATATCTTGAAAATATTTTCTCCCATTTAAAACTTTGTGATACTGGCAAAAACAAACAAACAAACAAACAAAACAAAACAACAAAAATAACAACAAAAACAGACACAGACCAATGGAACAGAATAGAGAGCCCAGAAATAAATCCACACATATATGTACAACCAATTTCCCCCAAGGGTGCCAAGAATAGACAATAAGGAAAAGGCAGTCTCTTGAACAAATGGTGTTGGGGAAAATTGAATATCTACATGCAAAAGAATGAAATTAGACCTTTATCTCACACCACATGTAAAAGCCAACTCAAAACGGATTAAAGATTTAAACATAAGACCCAGAACTGCAATCCTGCCAGGACGAAACAAAGAGGAAAATCTTCATGATGTTGATCATGGCAATGATTTTTCAGATATGACACCCAAAGCACAACTAGACAAATGGAACCACATTAAACTAACCGAAGAACTTCTACATTGCAAAGGAGACAATGAACAGAGAGAAAAGGCAACCTGCAGGAATACTGACTAAGTATTGCTTTCTAGAAACTGTTTCTGTCCATAAAACGTTACTTCAAAACAGAGGATTCTATGCAAAAGATCCCATATCTTTAGGTGCAAATACCAGATCAAAGATCCAGTGCTCTGTAAGAGGGCTAGTACCCTATGGCCTACAGGCCAAATCTGGCCCACCATCTGTTTTAAATAAAGTTTTATTGAAACCCAGCCATGCACATTTGTTTACACACTGTCTTTGGCTACTTTTGCCCAACAGTGACAGAGTTGAGTAGATAACTAAAGGGCCTACAAAGCCTAAATATTTATGGTCTGGCCCTTTACAGAAAGGGAGGCAGATCTCTGACCTACCCCTAAGAATTCCCACTCACCTCCCACACGAAGTCCTTTATTCATTCAACCAAAACTATACAAGCCCTCACATGCCACACACTATCCTTGGACTTCACAGAGACCAGATACTTATCTGAGACAAATAAGATCAGAGCCACTGCCTTTAAGGGATTGTATTGGTTTTATTGTTGAATAACAAATTACCACAAGCTCAGTGATTGAAAACAACGCCCACTTTATATTTCACAGAATAGTGGTCAGAAGTCCAAGTGGGCTCATCTGCTTCTCTAGTCAATGTCTCCCATGGCAGAAATCAAACTGTTAGCCAGGCTGACCACTTATCTGGAGGCTTGGGGAAATTTTTAATTCCAAGCTCATTCAGGTTGAGGGTACAATCCAGTTCTTTGCAGCCACAATCGATCTGAGGTCCTGGATTCCTTGCTGACTGCTAGCCAGGGGTGACACTCTGCTGCTAAAGGCCACCCACATCCCCTAGCTGTGGGCCCCTGCATCTTCGAACTAGCCATAGCACACTGAGTCTTTCTCTTGCTTTGACTCCTTCTGGGTTCCCTTACTGCTAACTGCTAAGGAAAGTTCACCACTCTTAAGGGCCATATAATTGTACTGAATCTACTTGGATTATCCAGGATAATCTCCATATTTTAAGATCAATTTGCCACTTAACATAATCTGGGAGTAGTATTTCACCATACTCTCTCACAAGTTTTGGGTATTATAGTGGGGTATCTTTGGGGGTTATTTTAGAAATTGTGCCTACCACATGAAACAAGTAATATATTTGGTAGAACAAGTTAGCAGGCTGTACCAGACCCCCAAATTTCAGTAGCTTAAGAAGGAAAAGATATATTCAGTCACACAGAACTGTCCAGGGTAAAGGTTCCAGGTCAGTGGAATTCCGCTCCACACAGTCACTCAGGTATCCAGGCTAATGGTGGCCTTGTCATCTTCAACACATGGCTTCCTAGACCACCTGACTTAATGCTATCCCAATCAGCCAAAAAGGGAACGAACACAGAAGAGCACACATAGGGCATTTTATGGGCCAGGCCTGGAAATGCTTCAAAACACTTCTGTTCATCTTCTGTCAGAAATAAATAGGTCACATTATCCCATCTAACTTGAAGGGGAAAAAAGGAGATTAAGTCTAAGGGGGTAATCATGTACCCAGTACTTCCATGACAAAGGAGAAAAGAGAGGGTGGGTTCTGATGGTCAGTAGGCTATCTCCTACCCAAGTAGGACGAAGGGCAGTGATAGCTATGAACTGACATCTAATTATAGCTGGGGCCACTGAAATCAGTCAAGTTGACATGTTTTTAATGCTTTTAAAAATATCCAAGTTGATTCTGCTTAAGAAATGAAGAAGAAATAGCTAGATACAAAAAAATAGCTAGATACAAAAAAAGAGAGAGAGAGAGAGAGAATGAGATGGGAAAGATGCTCTGGAAATTATAAGTAATCATAAAATTACCTATACTTGAATTTGACCAGGAAACCATCTTTACTGTGGGCTACTCTCACTCTCCTGGGTGCTCACTTAAGTCAGAATGTCACCCAGAGGGGCACCTGGGTGGCTCAGTTGGTTAAGCATCTGACTCTTGATTTCAGCTCAGGTCATGGTCTCAGGTCCTGGGATTGAGCCGTGCATTGGGTTTCCTGCTCAGTGGGGAGACTACTTATCTCCCTCTCTCTCTGCTTGCTCTCTCTCTGTCTCTGTCTCTGTCTCTCTCTCTCTCTCTCTCAAATAAATAAATAATCTTTAAAAAAAAAAAAATGTCACCCAGATCTTTCTGGCTCCATAATGCATGCCTTGCCCTCATGTGACCCTCCCCAACAAGAGGATTCAAAGAGAAGTTGGCATTTGCACTAAGGAATTGTTAAGTAGTGACATGATCCTGCCCAGACAATGGAAAAATGACCTTGGCAACTGGTGTCAAGTGCACAGGATAGAAAGCCACCCATGGGGGGAAGACCTCAAGGGGGCAAGTGTGTGAGGAAATGAGGAGCCAGACCTCAGGAAGGGCAACTAGGAAAGGAAAGGAAAAGACATGGCAGAGAAATTCTGGAGATGCCAATCAGATTTTTGGAAGAGATGGAAATAGAGGCAAGAAAGAAACCTTAGTGAGTCATTTTCAAGTCTAGGTAGAACTAGTTTCAACAGAAAGAGGGAGGCTGGAAGCTATAGCTGGTGTGAGAAGGAAGACACAGGGTTTAGTTTGGGCATGTGCTGGGTTTGACGTCCTGGCAGGGACCACATTTAGAAACATCCCCAGGAATGGAGCTCTCAGGAAGCAGGGAGGAGAATATGGGAGCCATGTGCAGAGGTGATGGGGGTGGCTGAAGAGCTCAAGAGAAATGGGAGAGAGGTCAAGGAGCCCAGAAGGGCATCCTTGGAAGGTGTCCATGTGAAAGGAGAGGCAGAGCTCAGGGAGGGGCAGGAGAGGAGGCAGAGGCAGGAGAGCAGTGCCTCGTGGCATCAGAGGTCCCAGGACCCAGAGAAGATGGGATTTGTGTTTACCTGGTCTTAGGAGCGAGAAGATAGTTGTGACCCAAGAGAAGAAAGTTTATGTGAAAGTTATGTTAAATGTTAAAGAAGACCACCAAGGAAGGTGAAAGCAAACACAAGCTTCCCAGAGTTCTCGGGCTGACAGAGCACAAGTTTCTAACGGAACTGCCACTAGCCAGAGCCCCATTCACAGCCCGCCTGAGAAACTCCCTCTCCCAAGAGCTCCACTTCCGTCTTCAATATCAGTCTCTGAGCCATCTATCCGCTCTTCGTTATACCAAAGAGGATGTAGGACTGGGGCTTTATCCACTTCTGAGCCAGAAAAATGACAGTTGGTGCGTCCTCAGTTTGGAGACAAGAGAAACAAGTCTGATGAGTCTCCAAAGGCACTCCCTCCAGGAGCTGGCCTTGCAGGGAGCAGGCTCTCTGACATGTGTTAGGGACTGTGAGGCCCAGACTGTTGTCTGGGGTGGTGAGATGAGTAGCAGCCCCAGAATGACCCGCTGCAGCAGTGGGCCCCCAGGTGTTAGCAGGTGCCCTCGAGGCCAGTCTAGGGGCCTCTGGGAACAGGAAGGGCTTTCACTCCCTCTACTTAGTAGAAAACAGATAGCAGGGGATGTTAGAACAGGGAAACTCATTTACAGAGAGAGAGACCTGGCCTTGCTCTAAGAGGCTCCTGGTTGGGAAGACAGAAGATGAAGACATTCGGGTAGTCCCCTACATTCAGGAAGTCACGTTCTGGAAGAGAGGGGAATATAGATGAAGAATGGCCCCAGTTGAGCCCCCAGGAACAAGTAAAGCCATGTTCTGGATGACCAGCTGAAGCCGAAACCCAGGAAGGCTTCTGGGTTGCAGGAAAAGTACGAGAGCCCTAAGAATAGGAGAGCAAGGCAGACCGAGGGTTCCGAGGGGGGAAGGCTGCTCCTTGCAGGCCAGAACATAGAACTGGTGAAGCCCAAGGTAGGCCTGTTCGGGGGAACGGGAGTGTGGCCTGAGAGGGTCCCCTGGAGGAGGCAGAAGGCTGCTGTCAGGTGCTTATTAGGGTAGCTGGGGGCCCCGAACATTCTCTCACTCCCCGGCCACACTCCGCGGCTTGTTCGATTTCTCCATCAGTGTCTCGCTGACTTGTCTTTGGCAAGAGGACCGGCCTCCGGAGGGACCTGCATGTCGAGAGCCTATCAAATGCCTGTTTTATTTCCTCTAGCGATGGCTCAGGGTGGGATGTCTCCTCCAGTCCGTGGTTTGCTGTCTTCATAACTGTGCTTCAACTGCCCTGTCTCCCCCTAGGGTGTTGGTCTCTATAGCCTGTTTCATTGAGGGACCGCTAAGGCCAGAGGCCAGAGGAGAGTCTGTGCAGCAGGGAGACTCCCCCTGGCTGCAGGTCCAGCACCCCGGAGGCCAGCCCCCAGGGCAAGGAGAGGCATGGTGCTTCCAGGCCCTCCTCCTACTTTGCCTGAGCCTGGTAAACAGAGGGAGTGAATGAAGATGGAAATCCAGGCCCTGCTGCACCTACCAACAGCTTCCAGCCAGAGGAAGGGACACCTGTGTCTGACTCACAGTGGGTACCTTGTGAGCAAGTAGCAGCCCGGTTCCTCCCCTCGGCCCAGGACTGAGAGGGAAAGCAGTTCATGGGTCAAGGCACCCCCCCCCCACTCCCCAGAGGTCCCACCCACTGGCTTCCATCTTCTCCCCCAGATCCCACAACCGCTCCCTCTCAGAAAACAGCTGTGTTCTGGTCTTGAGAACAATGTTTCCCAAACCTTAGTGTGCCTTAGAATGATCTGGAATACTCATTAAACCCCAGTGCCTGCATCCTGCCTTCTGATTCAGTAGGGCTTGGAATTTGCAAGGATTCGTGTTTTATCCCATGTTTCCAGACGCCGCTGGGGCTGCTGGTGAGGGGCCACACTTTCGAGAAACGCTCTCATGGCTCCTCCTCCTGGCTCAGCGGGAGGATGAAACCACCTCAAGGGCGGCCTCCGGGCCCCACGCGGCCTGGGTGTTCAATCAATACATATCGATTTCAGTGAATGGGAGCAGTGAAGGGTAGATTGTTGATTGACTCTGGGATCCCATGAACAACTGGCTCCTTTATGTCCAGCCCTATTAAGTTAATGGGAAACTCAAGGGCACGGGCAGCGTAAAATGCACGGGGAAGCAAGGCTTGACAGTCGGTATAGTTGAACTCTGGAGAACCTCCTTCCGAACCGTCAAAAAGAATAAAATAATCATGGTAGCCACCATTTATTAAGTCTCTGCTCCGAGCCAGGCCCTGAGCCCAGCTCCTCCTGCAACCAGCCAACAGGGCTGCAAAGGGGGGACGGCGTGCACCCCCACGTTACATAGGAAGGTAAACAGATCTCAGCCCAAGGTCTCATGAGCCACAGGACCCCCTGGAGCTCCCTGCCCGCGTGCACGTGTGCACAGATCCTGAGAGCGTCGCCACCCTGCCTCTCCAGGGACCCAGAGAAAGCTGAAACTCCCAAAAGCCACAGGCCAAAGAAGGGTAGTCCCGGCCCACAGAGAGAATCAGGTGTATGGAATCAAACAGCCTGATTCCAAAAGCTCAGCCTGCCATCGACCCAGTGCACGAACGTGGGCAATGCCTTCACTCCAGTGCCTCGGTTCTCTGAACTATGAAATGGGAATAATGACAGCCCCGGGATGCTATGGGATTCGATAAGAACACATACCAGTTGCCTGGTACAGTGTCTAGCTCTTCATCGGGGCTTGGGAACGTTATTCCCTCCTGAAATGGGCGCCTTCCTCTTTAAGCATGCATTTTGGAGTGACAATTCAAGAGACACATTTAGAAATGTCCAGCAGCCTCGGGGCAGGGGAGAGGGAGGGAATGCAGAGGTAGGTCCAGAGGCCTACGAGGAGGCTGGTGCTATAGGCCTAAGCTCAGCAGGATGGGCGAGGAGATGGGCTAAAAGAACTCAAGAACCCATAGTCATGAGTAGAATCCACTCCAGGACCCAATGGGAGCCTCCATGTCACTGGATGTGGAAAGCAGTGGCAGTTCTAGAAACCTTCATCCAGGGAGTGCCCATGTCTAGTTTGGATACCCACAGGCAGGAGTTGAGCCTATAGGATGCCACACTTAAGTCATTGACAATATGCTGGGGGCCTCAACTCCAGAAGCCCTCTGGGGGGGGGGGTCTCCCCAGATGGTCTAAGGTAGAAGAAACTAGGAGGCCCCCAGGTGGCCTGAAAGATAAGCCAATACAGTGGGCATTGGGGGGAACACAGTCCTGCATCTAGAAGCACAGCTCTGGCACTGGCCAGCAATCACCTTGACTCCTGTGAGCCTCAGTTTTCTTATCTATAAAGTGGGAATGATAGAAATGAAGCCTATCTTCAAGGTTGCTGGGGACATACATGTTGAGCTCTTAGCCACAGGGGCTTGTCATGGAGAAAGCTCCTATAAATACCAGCGGTTATTATCATTGGTGTTAAGTTTACACGTGCGAGATCTTAGAGAAGGCTACAAAAACGGAGTCTCGGCTTTTTCATTTCTAAACAAGTATGTTAACAGAATTTATCCCCATAAAGTGGTTTCCAAAATGAAATGAGATCATGTATGTCATGCTCATAGCATACAGTAAGCACTCAGTAGGAAGACTTCTGACTGGAAGCACAGATAGCTCCATAGCTAGGGTGACCAGCTGCCCCCATTTGCTGGGGACTGTCCCATCTCGGCACTGAGAGTTTCATGTCTTAAAAATCCCTCTCTCTCAAGCGAACCGGGATAGTTAGTCACCTTCCAGGAGACCGCCGGGCTGGGGCCTTTCCTGCTCTCCCACGCAGCAGACTGGGCCCTGTGTCAACCTATCTCAGAGCGAGGCCGGGCTCCAGGCTACCCCCATGGAGTCCAGAGGACCCCAGGATTCCAGGGCCAGTGTTCTGGGGACAAAGAATTTCCTCCAGGCTCAGAGAAGCCCACATTCAGACTCCCAAGATGACAGACCCCCGGGCCAGATCACAGACAGAGGGACAGAGTCCAGGGATGATGGAGATGATCTCTGAGGGTCCTGCTGGAATCAGAGAAGGGAGGAAGCCATGTTCTTCGCCATGAATAATGCAGGACAGGAAGCCCAGGGCGGGAGGAGCTGCCACGGGCGCCCGGCCCGTTCCCAGCCAGGCTGCTGCTGAGCACGAAGCCTCCCAGCTGAGCCTGGGAAGCAGTTATCACTGGTGGGTGATTAAGTTACTAATCCTTCAGGGAGAAGACATTTAAAGGCCCATATTAAAGCAGCGCGCGGCAAAATTACATTCCGTTTCAATTTAGTTTAGCAATTCCCGTGATTTAGTTAAATGAAAAGCAATTGTTCCAATTAATAGTATTGAATGTTATTCGTCAAAAGTGTCAAAACAGCTCTGTGGCTGCATTAGTAACCCATTCTCTTGTCAGAGATATGGGTAATTCCCCAGGATAGGCTGGGAAAATGGTAGGGTGTGGGGGGCTTTGGGGAAAAGGTCAAAAGCAGAGGGGACGTTGACATGCACGTGCACCTGTGTGTCTGCTCACAGGCCTGTGACCTCTAGGCCTGGATGGGTGCACACATGGGCACGTGTGTTGTGTCTACAGATCCCAACTGTCCCAAGTGTGCACATTCGTATATACGTATGTGTCTACATGCCAGTGTGCCTGGGTGAGTGGTCACACGAGGGTGCACCTGTGTGTGGTCAACCCTGTGCATACCCTATGCAAACATGTGCAAGTCCTCATGTGCCCACAGATGTGTGCACGTAAGAATTTGTGTGCACGTGTGCACAAGTATTTAGATAGCTATGCATTCAAGTGCGAATGGGTACACGCGCTGTGACTCTGGCCGTGCTGGTGTCCAAGGGAAGGCATTGTGAGTGTGCACAGGTATGCAGGTGTTCAGCTACGTCTGTATATATCGTAAGCGTCTGCCTATATCAGGGCGGGAGGTGAAGGGCACTTGCTGCCCTGAGAGTTTAAGAGAAGACCAATCTGTTCCTATCCTTAAGCCACAATTAGTGATTTGGCTTCTCTCTGGGACACTGCCATTCAAATGCCATTTCCCATGAGGCCAGAGGCTTTCTTTCTTTTTTTTTAAAGATTTTATTTATTTATTTGACGGACAGAGATCACAAGTAGGCAGAGAGGCAGGCAGAGAGAGAGGAGAGGCAGGCTCCCCGATGAGCAGAGAGCCCAATGCAGGCTTGATCCCAAGACCCTGGGATCATGACCTGAGCTGAAGGCAGAGGCTTAACCCACTGAGCCACCCAGACGTCCCCCCAGAGGCTTTCTCTGTCATGTTCACAGCTGTATTCTCAGGACCTAGAAGAGGGCCTGATATACGACATATATTAAGTGAATAGATTCATAGATGGATGTGGAACAGATTGATGAACGATGGACAGAGGGATGGGTGGACAGGACAGACAGCCACAGGCCCCTGACTCTTTCAGGCCTCCCACTTGTGTCTGGGCTCCGCAGTCTTCTCTCCTCGGTATGAACGCCAAGCCTCAGTCCACTAGCACCTCTTTGGAAAGCTTTATACTGGACAGGTAGCTGGCTCAGAGGGCTCACAAACTACCAAGGCTGAGAACAGGGAGGACAGGGACTTCTTCGGAGAAACTGGAAAAGAGCTAAGCACGCCTGGCCAGGCAGGCCCAAGAGGACACAACCACAAAAGGCCCTCGGGACTTCTATACCCTCCAGCCAGTGTGCCCCCATTTGTCTCGTGTCTCGTGCCTGAAGCTTCCAGCTGCTGACTCTGACCCAGACCTGTCTTTCTCTGTCTCTGATTTTCTTCCTGCCCCTGACCCCTTCCACAGCATGGGGAAGCCACTTCCCATCTCTGTCCAGACGCTGATGCAGCCCATCAACATCCCATTACTGCAGACAAGGAAGACAAAGGCAATCTACCAATGGCTGCCTATCTCCAGTGTACTCACCCCCCAGACTTCCCTGGGCCTTGGCTCTCTCTGGAGCTGACAAGACCCAGAGCAGGCCACTTTGTGTGGCTGTCCTTCCAGTCATTTTGAACTTTGATGGGGGTGAGCCTGGTCCACCTGCTGTCAGGGCCTGCCCCCTAGTGGCTGACTCTGGCCCACGCTCCGCCCCCACCCCATGGAACCAACTGGATCCCGATGGCCCCCTCAGTCAGCCTAGGCCAAAAAGAATCTCCACGATGGTCTGTGAAAAATAATAAAGAGAGACGTTATTAAAGCGGACTAGGAAGGCGAGAAGGGAGGCCGGAAGGGGCAGCCACTCCACTCTTTATCATGACAGGAAGAATGATCAGTTACAGACCCCAACAGAAGAGACTCAACAAGAAAGAATCCTCAAGGACGGGTCCCACCAGGGAAAGGTGTAACTGAATCCCTATAGGAAATCGCCCACCCCTGCAACTCAGCCAGTCAGAAACCATCATCACCCCGAACTGCTTTTCTCCACAGGACTTTCTCCTTCAAACAACTCCTCCCAATTTCCTCCTTCTTCTCCATAAAATAATGTTCCTCTCCTTTGTCGGACTTGCCTGTGGTTTTTGCCATAGCTTGCACGTCCCCAGTTGTAATTCTCTGCTATTGCCAAATAAACACCTTTTTGCTGGCAAAATGACTTCTATTTTTTAAGGCTAACAGGCCCCATTTGCCCCTTTCCAGATGCAGCCGCAGCCATACCGGCTCCCCTCAGATGCACACGACAGAGGCCTGGCTGCCCAGAGTTTGCATTGCCCTCAACACCCCCCAGGCTCTCTATGTGAGTGGCTATCCATCAGGATAGTGATTAAGCATGAAGAGGAAGTGTTAGGATATGATCCCTGAACCCACCAGGCTCATAAAGACAATAGCTGGGACAGTGGCAAGAGGCACCCGGCGTCCTGTCTATTTTGGGGAGGCCCCGAGAATGGCTGCCCAACACCAAGGGCATCCTGGGGCTCGTTAATCTGTGTGGGAGTGACAGAGACAGGATAGAGGGTCCGGGAGGCCTTCCGCCAGCCGTTTCCTCCCAGCCAGCCAGCACTGCTCCAATAGTCGCGCACGGAACCCCTGGCCCTGGTCCCTGGAGACCTGGGCTTGCCAGCTCTCTGTGGCAGACCTAGCCACCTTCCCCTCCTTTCAAAGGCTTTTATTGAGAGATTAGAGGCCCCCGCCTTTCTGGGATCCACTCTTTGTTTTCTCCCTGAAGGAGGCAAAGGAAGAAGTTAAACACCATCAGCCCCATCCAGGCTGAGGCAATGGAGAATACCTTGAAATATCTTTCTGGTGCTCTGTTCCCACGGCCTGGCCCTCTTTGAGCCCAGAAGCAGCAAAAGGTTAATTGCTGGGACCTTGGGCTCCACAATGGGCTGGAGCCAGAGAGCCAGGCATTAAACATGCAATTGTTAAATATCCTTCTTCCCCGTCCTCCTGCTCTCCAGGAGGTAGCTGAAATTGACCAGGGTGTAATGCCCCAGAAATTGGCAAACTCTATTAAACATACAGGACCAGCATGGCCCCCTTTCCTAGTCCCTGGCTGGAAGTCAACACAGCCAGATGACTGGGTTGGAAAGCATTGCTGTGTCAGCTTTAGGGCACAGAAACTGGGAGCATACACCAGGCCAGGCACATGTTTCCTGGCACCCAAACCCGACTCTGTCCATCCTGGCATGGACAGAGGAGATCGGTCCTAAGAGTCAGCAGGCCTGGACCTGCAGATGTTGCTCGGGGCACATCACCACACTGATCCATCATTTCTCAGCAGGAAAACCAGAGCCATGATAGCCCGTTCTCGGACCAGAACTTGAAAGACTCCCAGTGAGAAGTGAATAGACCATTGCTTGTGAAACATCGAGCACATTGAGGCCATCGTGGGACCGGCTGAAAGTAGCTGTTCAATGAACCAGCTGTTGTCACTGTTTACTGTAGTATTTTTACTTCCGTTGTAAGGTATTTTAAAGCTCAAATGACAGAATAGCAGTAAGAACGTTTGTACTTGTTTTTTCTTTAGAATGTTCCCAATGATGTGAGCCGAAAGGGGCTCGGGGCCTTTGTCAGCGGAGCGAGCACCCAGGTCCCAGCACAGAGCCTGCCCCAGGTCCCAGCACAGAGCCTGCCCCAGGATAAGAGACTGGCAGGTAACCGGCCACACAACTTAGCAACTTTTAAGGAATGTGGCATTTTCTAACATAAAAAAGTTTGGTGCTTTCCCTTTTCACTTGGGATAGTATCTCAGTGTTGAGTTTTTGCAGACCCAATCTACCTGATCTTAGTTAGCAACTTGGCACCCAGGACAGACCCTGATACCAGAGACCAACCACTGCAATCTTCCGACAAAGGAAGACCTGACCTGCTGCCTTGCTGGATCCCCACCAAAATCAAACATCAAGGTCAGAAAAAATGAGTTGTGTTTTCTCCAGGAAGGACTGTCTCTGGCCCGTGGGTGAACAGAGTACCTCCTCTTTGTTCTTCAGCCTTCCAGGGAATGCCTGGTGGGAGGTCAGAGGCACCAAGAACCTTGGGCAGCTCTGTCATCCCCTCCTACCTGCTCCAGCCTCCCCTGTGCGGGGCAAGGCTAGCAGGGCAGGGGGAGCTTTGCCGAGGAGAAGCAGAGATCAAATCCTGCAAGAGACTCATCTGGGCTCAAGCCTTCCTGTGGAGGGCCTTGCACAAATACTGGTGTTCCTTTGAGCTCCTAGGTCGGTGACTGCGAAACAAGGATAATAAGGTTGACCTCAATATTCCGGTCAAAGGAGTCTATGTGTCAACGTGGGTGAAATCCCACAGCATGATCAGTGTTTAGGACGGATTTGTTGGTGCTCTTCCTTACCACTGTGCAGTTTTTGCTGGGGGGGAGGGAGCAGAAAATGTGGTGTTACTTACCTCGGGCTGACTGCCCAAGCCGAGCCCTGGCCCCAGGAGGCATAAGTCCACCTCTGACCTCCCTGTGCAGGTCTGTAGGTATGATGTGTGTCGGACCTGTCTTCTCCAGACCTTTCATGAGCCCAGGTAGCCAGGAGCCTAACTGGGAGGTCGCATTACTTAATGGTACCTGATCCGCCTGTACAAGGCAAGGCGCTGTGAGCAAGAGGGCAGAGCCTCAGAACCTCAACTCTTTGCACAAGGCCAAAATGATAAAGGCCTGACGTCATCACTACTTGAAGAGAGGAATCCCTGGGCCCTGGCAGCCTGGGGGTGAGTGCCTGTGCATGCATGTACGCATCCCCATGCGTGTATCAGGACACTGATGGATGCATGTTTCCTCCTTTGTTCTTCCTATGCGAGTGCACATGGGCTGGGCATATATACTTCCTGGGCATGTGACCAGGAAAGGTCCACGTATAGATAGGTTCAGGCACACACTTACACGCAGATGTGAGGTTGTGCACCTGCGTTGACACACGAGTGTCGGATTGCGCTTATGAATAAGTGAACGCAGTGGCTGCACGGTCCTGTGGGTGCCCCTCTGGCTGCCGACAGTGGACACGTGGCTGCAGGTGAATGGGAGTGCAAATGTGCATGTGTGTCCTCGCGTGTATTTTTAGGAACAGTACAAATAAACAGCATAAACAAGATGGTTGGGAGGAGGGGGTTTTAAATACTTAGGAAGACAAACGACCCCCACAAGGACTTTGGAAAGCACTCGTTAGGTACAAATAATGTATATGCTAATTACAAATTACTCTTTTCTGCTCATTAAAGCAGAACTGCTGCTCTTTATTCGTTCAGTTCTGGGTACTCTGCACGCTGGAAAATAATAAAAATGACTTTGGAGTCAGGAGGATGCCTGCATGGGGCTCAGGGAGCCATCTCGGGCTATGTGAATGGTCACCCAGACCAGGGGCCAGGCCAGGGATGTTGACTTCCGTTTGTCCCCACACCTACATTCAATCAGTCACCAAATTCAGTGAAGCCTACCTCTCTCCCTCCATCTCCACTGACTCCACGCTGATGTGGGCCCCCCACCCCTCCTCTGACAGCCCTGGGGCAGCTGCCCACACTGCCCCTGCCAACTGGTCCATCTGGTTGAGCAGGTCATTCTTTCTATCCCAGCCCTACTGGCTGGCTCTGCACGGTGGGCTTTTGCTCCCTCTTGCAAACCCCAACCCCTACAGCCTCTCTTTGTCTTCCTCTGCACTTTGCACCCAAACATGTTTATTGGTTTGCTGCCTATCTCTCCAACTAGACTGCTGGCAGGGGCTCTGCTCTGTTGACTGTTCTGGGCATACCCAGCACCTAGAACACTTTCTAGTAGACTTTCAGTTAATATGTGCTGAGTGACAACTTAATGTCCTTACCCTATCTATTATCATTGTATTATCAACCCTCCCTATTATCACTGTAGCTGATAGGACCTGCTTCACCCCTCTGGGATTTTGGGGTTTTATTATGATTAAACACTAGCTTAAGCTCTGCATCCTGTATTCTGACGATGTCCTTCTCCTCTTTCAGGACCACTGCACCACTGCTTTTTGATAACTCCCAGTTGTTTTTTTTTTTTTTTAATATTTTATTTATTTATTTGACAGAGATAGAACAAGTAGGCAGAGCAGCAGGCACAGGGAGAGGGAGAAGGAGGCTCCCCACTGAGCAGGGAGCTGGCACGGGGCTCGATCCCAGGGTCCTGGGATCGTGACCAGAGCTGAAGGCAGACACTTAACTGACTGAACCACACACAGGCCCAGATAACCCCCAGTTCTATTAATTAATCCTGCTCTTTTCTGAGTGGAGCAGCATGAACTCAGGTGCACCACCTAGGGACCAAAAGGCAAAACAACTCTCAGAAAAAGAAGGCACCAGAAGCAGCCTTCTTGGTGGCAAGCAGGATGCTATCATGGCAGTTATCATGCCCAACGCACGTCCATCTGAGGATGATGGGTCAGAAGAGGCTCTCAGTCTCCATCACGCATTCTAGGTCCCCATCACAAGTCCAGGTTCTGCTCCCCACCACCATCCTACTTTTGTTTTGCCTTTGTGCCCTTCCTACCCAACTGACATCTGCCTGTCTATCTTATTCAACCACAGTTCTCATGTGGGACCTGGAAAATCAAACCACTCTGCTCCTTCTGATGCTCCACAGCCCTATGAGAATATTTGTCCATCCCCTACCTCATAGCTTTCTAATTTCAGATACTCGGAAGTATGGACTTAGTGAAACCACAAATTTCTGCTTGCAACATTTTCCAAAGCCATTGGTTATCCCTTCACTTGAGATCTTCCTAACAAAATGGTACACTCTTATCCCTCTTCCCAGAGATTTTCTTCACAATAACTTTATATCCCTCCCTATAACTCAGAAGCAGTGTTCAACTTTCAGAAGGCAATGTCTCTCACCAACACCCAAATGGTTACTTATCTGAAAATGATATAATTATTTGTTTATAGGTTAGCCTCCTTCAAGGCATGCCAAGACATTTTGAAGGCAAGTTTTAACCCATCAATTTCTCTATCCTAAGCTCCAATCCAGGCTTTTTCCTGAAAATCTGGAACATCTAGAGAGAAGATGATACTGCCTTTCCACTTCTCCCCAGCTCAGGAGTCTAAGAGTTCTTGGAGTTTCCTAAAGATCTAAAATCTGGACAGGAAGCTATCAAAGAACACATGAGAAGGAAAAGTAGTTGTGAAAATAGTGTAAGGAAAATGGAAGTGTTGCTAAATGGACCCAACACTGAGGGTTTTGCAAGGTCATGTGCATAAGTGAACAGCAGGGACTTTCTCCATAAGGGACTGCAGCTGAAACCTGTCCAAAAATGACAAAAAGGAGATCTGAACAAACGGAGAGATATACCATGTTCATAGATGGGAAGACAATAACCTGTTGGCAATTCTCTCCAGAAGCAATCAATCTCTAAATTCAGTGAAAAATCTGCCAACATAAATAGTGACATACAATGAGTTGATCCCAAATTCATAAAGATGAGTAAAGAGCAAAGAATAGCCATAATAATTTTGAAGAACAAGGAAGAAAAGAAGGAAGAGAATGAGGGTAGAAGGAATAATTTCTCCTACTAGATATAGAGAGCAATTATTCTTACAACTCAATAATAAAAAGACTCAGCTTTTAAATGAGTAAAGCATTTGAAGTCAGGTTTCTCTGAAGAAACACAATAGCCAATAAGCCTGTGAAAAAATACTCAACCTCATTAGTCATCATAGAAATGCAAATCCAAACCATAGTGAGCGATCACTTCTCATCTGCTAGGGTGGCTATAATCAAGAAAAGGAAAATTCATGGACACTGATAAGGATGTGGAAAAGTTGAAATCCTCATATGTTACTGGAGGGAATGTAAAATGGTACAAGCAATTTAAAAAATAATGTTGTTGTTCCTCAAAAAGTTAAACATAGAATACCATATGACCCAGCAATTCCACTCTTAGGTATACAGTCAAGAGTATTTAAAACATGCATTCATTCAAAAATGTAAATAGTACACAAACATTTGTAATATCATTATCTGTAATAGCCAAAAAGTGAAAAAACCCAAATGCCCATCGACTAATAAATGGATAAATAAATTGTGGTATATCCATACCATAGAATGTTACTCACAAAAAGCAGTGGATGAATCTTGAAAACATTACATCATATGTATGAAATATCTAGAATAGGTAAATCTATAAACAGAAAGTAGATTAGTGTTGGCCGAGGGCTGGGTGGGAAGGGAGCTGGATGGGATGTGGAATGTGGAGGTGATAACTTACAGAGTAGAAGGGTTTTTTCCAGGGTGATTAAAAAAAAAAAAAATTCCTTAAAATTGATTGTTGATGGATGCACAAATCTGTGAATATACAAAAGATACCAAATAGTACACTTTGAAAAGATGAACTTTATGGTGTGTTCATTATAATCTCAATTTTTAAAAACAGTAATTACAGAGCCGTAGCAACTAAAAAATGCAGTGCTGGTGGAGGGATGAACACATCAAAGATAAAGTCCTGAAGCTTACCCCCACATAAAGGAAGGGGGTATAGGACTGCACTGACATCACAAATCAGTGGAGAAGTGCTCTAACCTATAACGTGGCTCTGTACAACTGGCTCTCTATATGAAAAGGAAAATAAAATTTAATCGCACAGCATACCACTTACACAAATGAATTTCAAATAAATTGAAGAACTTAAGTGTAAAAAAAATAAAAACTCAAACTTTCAGAAGAAAATATAGCAAAAATACCTTTATAACATCCTGAGAGTGAGATTTTTCAAACAAGATGAAAAAGCGCAAACCAAAATAAGAAAGATGGAGAGTGTTCTATTTTAAAATGTAAATCGTTGGAAGAACATATGATACCATAAACAAAGTAAAAGGGAAGCACATAGCCAACAACGGATTGGTTTATGGAATGTTTAAGAACTCCTAAAATTAATTTTAAAAGTCATTCAAACAATACAAACAATGTAAAAATGTGTGAGGATAGGAACCAGCAATTTACAGAAAACACCAATGACAAATGTGAAAAATTCTCAAAATCGCTAGCAATCAGGGAAATACAAATTAAAACAATGAGGCACCAACTTCTCACTCTTCGTATTTTAAGTATTTATGAGTTTGCAGCAAGGATGTGAGGAAATGAAAATTCTGATAAACTCTTGGAGGAAGTATAAGTTGATATAACCATTGTGAAAAAAATCTGCCGGTATCTGGTAAAGATGCTTACCCCAGAAGGCTCAGTTATTCCCATTGTAGATCTGCACCTTGCAGAGGAGAAAAAAAACACAACATGCAGGGACCCGTGAATATAGATACTCTTTACAGCACTTTTTTTTTTAAAGATTTTATTTATTTATTTGACAGAGAGAGATCACAAGTAGGCAGAGAGGCAAGCAGAGAGAGAGGGGGAAGCAGGCTCCCCGCTGAGGACCCTGAGATCATGACCCAAGCCGAAGGCAGAGGCTTAACCCACTGAGCCACCCAGGCACCCCTGCAGCACTTTTTATAATAGTGAAACCCTGGACACAACCAAGTTCAGAGAAATGAACAAGGAAAGGACAGAATATAGCTATAGTTCCGTGTAGAAGGTTTCACTTATTTGTGGGACATAAGGAATGGCCTGGAGGACATTAGGAGAAGGAAGGGAAAAATGAAGGGGGGGAAATCAGAGGGGGAGATGAACATTGAGAGACTATGGACTCTGGGAATCAAACTGAGGGTTTTAGAGAGGAAGGGGTTGGGGGGGATGGGTCAGCCCAGTGATGGGTATTAAGGAGGACACAAATTGCGTGGAGCACTGGGTGTTATATGCAAACAATGGATCACGGAACACTACATCAAAAACGAATGATGCACTGTATGGTGACTAACATAATGTAATAAAAAAATTAAAAAGTAAAAAAAGAAGAGCAAACAGAGGACTTAGACCTCTGTGTATCAACATTGATACATCTCAAAGATATGACATTCATTAAAACTTTTCAACATTATATGATATGATTTATATAAATTTTAAATATTCAAAACACTATGCCACTGGTAGATACAGATTATACAAGTCAATTTTTAAAACATGAAAAGAATCTACACCAACTTCAGTTGGATGATTAACTCTGGGTTAGAAGGTGGAGGAGAAAAGAACGGGGTGTCCACTTCTTTAACTGTATTGTAACATCTTATCTTCCATCGAATTCATCCAAATATGGCAAAATACTAACGTTTGTTAAATCTCAGTGGTAGATAAATGGATGTGTGTTCTGTCATTGTCTGTCATTTTCTATATTAAATAGTTCATAATTTTTTTAAAGATTTTATTTATTTATTTGACAGAGAGAGATCACAAGTAGGCAGAGAGGCAGGCAGAGAGAGAGGAGGAAGCAGGCTTCCTGCCGAGCAGAGAGCCCGATGTGGGGCTCGATCCCAGGACCCTGGGATCATGACCTGAGCCGAAGGCAGAGGCTTTAATCCACTGAGCCACCCAGGTGCCCCAATAGTTCATAATTTTTTAAAATGAAAAGATGTATCAGAGGCCACAAGATTCAAGTCAGGAGGCCAATTAGGAATCAGTTGTAGGGACATGGGGAGGAGGTGACAGGAGCACACAGACTGAGATGGTCTCAGGAGCTGTGTGTGAAGTGGACAGAGTTGAGGAGGTAGTGGGGCAATTTAGCAGGTAAGATTGAGAGAGACCAGAGACTGGTTAGATAATGCAGGAAAGAGAAAGAAAGACCAAAATGCCATGTGAGTTTCAGCTAGGGAACTGGATGAACCACTGGGTGGTAGCCATTGACTAAGTGGGGAAGGAGGAAGGGAGGGACAGACTTGGGCAAATAATCACTTAAGTGAGAAATATGTCTGTTTCAGGAATTAGGCCAATAGACTAGACCTTATCTAGTGATCAGAACCAAGACTTGGTGGTTCTCGGGATCTAGCAGGGACAATGCATAGGGTGGATATACCTTTGGGGCATTCCCCAAAATAGAAGGTCTTGGGCCCAGAGAGAAGAAGCCTAAAAATGTGACTGAAAAGAGACCCGAAAGGTAAAAGGAGAACAGAGTGCGGGGCCCTAAGAATCAAGAAAAATGGGAATTTCCAAAACTGCACACAGAGGTCAATGCCATCTGGCACTCTGCCAGGTGAAATCAAGTCCCAAAATTTCCACTGGATGTAACAAAGCAGAGGTCAAGCTGACCTGGGAGAAGGGACCAAATTGTGGAGGAGTCACTGCGGGGGCAGGAACAGTGTCAGCAAGGGTAGATGCTCCGAAGTAAGCCTGAGACCAGATCCCACATTACCGCATGCCTCTGGACACATTACCCAATTTCCCTCTGCTTTAATTAGCTGTCGACTCACCCAGTATTAATGTATCCCCGGGTTATTGCAAGGATTACCAGTACTAAGCGAGTTAGCACATTCACTATGTATTGTCACTCTTCTGACAAGAGTCCCTGTAGGCACAGCACAATTATTAGGAAATATGGTTGACATGGGGAAGGAGACAGGGTAGGAGCTAGAAGCAGCACTGGACAAAGTGAGGGTGGATGGCCGAAAGATGCTGAACATGTTTAGGAGCTGCTGGAAAATCAGTAGGAAAAACGTTTGGAGATTCAGAGACAAGTTGATGGAGAGGGTTACCTGGGAAACCTGGGGTTTCCCAGAGCTTAAATGGGAGGATCAGTCTCATGTTGGAAGCAGTCAACCTCTTCTACTAGGGCAGGAAGACACATGGCTGCAGGCAGAGCTACGCTCACAGGTGGGCAGGCAGGAAGTTCACAGCACATCCTTCCTCTGACTCGATTGCAATTGGTCTTTCAGTGACCCAGTATATGAGGTTGCCTGTTCATGGTGAAGAAGAGATTAGACAGGGGCACCTGGGTGGCTCAGTGGGTTAAAGCCTCTGCCTTCGGCTCAGGTCATGATCCCAGGGGCCTGGGATCGAGCCCCGCGTTGGGCTCTCTGCTCAGTGGGGAGCCTGCTTCATCCTCTCTCTCTCTGCCTGCCTCTCTGCCTACTTGTGATCTGTCTGTCAAATAAATAAATAAAAATCTTAAAAAAAAAAAAAAAGAAGAGATTGGACATCTGAAAGACATCAGATACCAAGGACATGGACACTTGGGAGAAAAGGAGAGAGACAGAGAGGCAGGTTTCTGGGCAGCATGGAGAGCCCAGGACAGGCTGGAGACCAGGAATTTGCAAAGCACCCAGCCCGAGCAACCAAGCAATCACTGGTCTCTGGTGGTCTACCAGAATTTTCTGCCATTGGATAAACGAGGAGATACAGGAACCAGTTAGACTCAGATGATCAGGTAGGTGCCAGATGGTACCAAGGAGGTCATATGGGCCCAGACATACAGCTGGCAGCCAGTGGAAGGAAGGACATGGCTGCTGGACAGGTAAACAAGACCTGGAACCAAGGCACAAGGCCAGCGCCACAGTCCTCAAAGGCTGACATGACTCTGAGTCCCAGAGCGATGAGCTGGGAAGCTTAATGGTCTATCCTGCTCCAAGTCAGGGCTAACCCAAAAGCGCTCATTTACCTGTCTTAGAATCTACCAGAGAGCTGGTTAAACATACAAATTCCCCCTCCCGGTGCTTAAAGATTCCAGATCAGTAGATTAAAGATGGGAAACCTGCACTCAGACTCACAGCAAAGTTTGAAAATCACTACTCCACGGGGCCAAGCTTCTCCTGCTGGGGGTTGTCCCAAGACTCAGCTGGGCAGAAGCTGGGTGGCAGACAGGGCTTGCTAGATAGCACCCCATTCCAAAGTCCTGGAGGACTCAGGGGCTAATCAACCTGCGGCATCCTCCAAGACACGAAGGGGTTAAGAAAAGTGCTGGGAACCTGCATACTTTTATTACATTATAGGGATGTTATTGCATTATAAATAATGCCACAGGATGCATTATTTATACATTTAATATCGGGCTTGCTTATAAGTCAGATCTCTTCACTTTTAGATAAATACTCTGTCTGCAACCCACCTCCAGCAGCCAGGCGCAGACGGAGTGGAGAGTGCGCTCCTGCTCTCGCAGACAGCGGAGGGAGGGCAGACACATGTCAGAGACAGCAAAAGCCCTGTGATGGGAAGCAGATAATGTCTTTATGAAAACTAACAGATGGCTCTTTTGAAAGCCCTTTCAGTTCTCCTCTGTTCTGATAAGAGCGGGTAAGCAAGATGCACTGAAGGGAGCTTTATGGGTTTGTACTTATTGTCCTAAGAGCCCCAGGAGTAGGAGACAGAGAGGCCAAGAGCAGCAGGCAGAGTCGGGGGGGAGAAGGTGGGAAGGACGCCTGGCTCCCTCAGCCTGCTTGCTGCTGGCATGCATCAGGGCACTGAACTGTCCTGTTAGCTTGATTGCAAAATAGAAGCAATGCTAGCAGCTCTTTCTCGTTCATTCGAACGTCTGTTCATATTCCCCGTGACAGCTTTCCATGTGCTTTATGCTGTCCTCTTTGGAGCAAAGCGTTCACCTCTAAATCTGAGGATTTCTCCCTAATTTTCCCTCCATCCCAGAAGCTCTTATGTACTTGGATGGAGGAGGCTAGTTTGGCAACAGTGTTTCCTAAACTCTTCTGTCTTACACCTTCCAAAACTTAAAGTCATTAATTTGGAACTACACACAACATACAGACACGGGTATGTCAGTTGGTGGAATGCAAATAAGGTCTGTAGTGTAGCTGATAGGAACATACCAATGTCAGTTTCCTGGTTTCAATGGATCGCTATACTATAGCTCTGTGAGACACTGTCACTGGGAAATATGCATGAGGACAGGGTCTACCTCAAAGAGGTGCCCACTTGGCATTGACGCTTGCCACAGATGTTTGGTGTCTTCCCAGCAGCCCCGCTGTGTCCAGCATGGAGCAGGTGTACAGACAAGGAGGAGCAAGGAAAAGAGAAGAAGGGAGAGAAAGAGAGAAGGAAATCGGAAGGAAAAAAAATACAGATGGACAGAAGGAAGGATATAGTTAGTCGTGGGAAGGGCTGAAGGAGATGAAAAGCAAAACCATGTTGCTGTGGGACGAGCAGGCTTCTAAGGCTGGAAGATTCTAGCTCATCTGAAATGGACAACAGCAGGACGGCTGTGAAGGAAGCAGCCACCATGGTAGCAAAAGCTCCAGGCCTTGGGGATCTGGGCCACCGGAGCATGCCTGAAAGGGTGGTCCCAAAGTGCACTCCAGCAGGGGAGTCTTGGCAATAGGTCACCCTCAGTGACAACAGAAGCCCATTCCTAGTGATACCTCCATTACAGAGCCACTCCAGTGACCTAGGCTGACCCCAGAGAACTTCAGGAACCAGGAAATTGACCTTGCTTAAATCCTGGTAGGGGCCGAATTGTGTTTGCTCAAAATTCCTATGTTGAAATCCTCATCCCCAGTTCCTCAGAGCGTGACCGTCTCTGTTGAGAGGGTCTTTAAAGACTTGATTAAGGATAAATGACATCATTAGTCCTAATCCCATACAACAGCATCCTCATAAGAAGGGGAAGTTAGGAGAGATACACGCAAAGGGAGGAGCACGTGAAGATATGAAGAGAAGGTGGTTACCTGCACCCAAGGAGAGAGACCCCAGAAGAAACCAACCCTGCCAACACCTTGATCTGTGACTTCCAGCCTCCAGAGCTGTGATAAAAAAGAGTTTCTGTCTTTGAAGCTCCCCGTTCTGTGGTACTTGGTTCTGCAGCCCTAGCAGACGATCCAAATCCCAGCCAGTTGGCCAAGTGTACTGTTGAGAAGATCCCAGAGGAAGGGGTTGGAGACACGCAAAGCCTGGGCCCAAAGAACAGTTACTGGAGAAGAAGAGATCCATGTGCATGGGCTTGCCACTCCTCTGGCCCCTGAAAATGGGGCAAAGGGAAGAAAGGAGGTGGTGTGGCATCAGGGACAGGAACACGCACTCTGCAATCAGACAGAGTGGCCGTGAGTCCCAGCTCTGCCACTGACCTGCTGTGTGACTTCAGACAAGTCACCTCAGTGCACCTACAACATGAAGGCAGTACTAATACCAACACGGGAAAGTGGTGAGGATTCAAAGAGCTTAATGACTCTTTGAATCAATCTCTTAGCTCCATGCTTAGTGAGTTAGGGGGTGGTGGCGGTGGTGCTATCACCGCATGATGTTTTGTTTTCTGATGCTCAAGAGAGAAAGACAGAGCCAAGAGCACTCGTTCAGATTTTTATAGAAAAACAAGCCCAGGGCCCCTGGGGCCACCACGATGGCCCACTTGGCCACTAGCTCTGTGACCCTGGTGACTCTGATGGCTACTCTGAGTCCTACTTACTGTCTTCACGTACGCATTAAGGCCAAGGATGCATGCCTCACCTGCCCCACTGGGATCCTCCTGGGGAGGACATCAGGTGCACTGGTTAGCATCCCGCACACACAGGGAAGTGGTCATCACTACAGTCAGCCCCAAACTCCGCACATGCAATTTGAATCATAACCTAAGTGGAAGAGACAGAAAGTACATCTCTCACTGACCTGGCGAGGTGAGCCCAGGCCTTCCCTGCAAGCAACAACACAAACTCTCCTCCAGTTGCCCCAACCCTGGGACCAAAGCCTTCCCTCAGCAAATCATGGCAATAAATATGGTCTGAAGCAACTCCAGCTCTTACAGCCTTAATAAATGGGTTGCCATAGTGGCAAATTCAGACGCAGAGAGCATCTTTTCAATAAAGGCTGAGAGGGTTATTAATAACGTTAATGTAGTGCCTCGTGAAGTCACAGCCTCACAGAATAGGCCTTGCGCCCTCCTCCCTGGCCCATCTCTTCCAGGGCTGGCCAGCAAGTCTGTCTGGCTGTGACCGCTGTGGAGTGTGACCTGGGAGAGGCACAAATGCCAGGCTGCAGTAAGGGCATTGGGGACAGAGCTGGTGGGACCCCTGCAGGAGTTCACAGGGGAGAATCTCCCCTTATTTGACCATGCAGTGTCCTTCCCAGCACCTAATTTCTACGAGTGCAGGAGCATAGCAGAGAGGTTGAAAGGGCATTCTTTCAAGGTGAACAGAGCTCGAACCCCAGCTGAGCTCTCCTCCATGCCCTCCTTGGCTGCATTAGGTACAAAGTACAAAGGCCCTGGCATCCCCAGCAACTTACCCCGACTGCTCATTTCCCAGAGTGCTTGGGGTCATCACAGCAGCTCACCGAGTGGCTTTGGCCCTCTCCATCACCCCAGCCTGCAGCCAAGCTGGGGCCCTTCCACTGGGCGGGGCTGATAAATTCTGAGCAGATATGACACATGTCACTTCTGGGTCAGGCCTGTCACCATCCACAGGATACTCTTCAGAATTCTTCTCTTCCTTACAAACAGTCAAGATGGTGGGCAGCCCACAGACCTGGGTCCTGGAATGACGGATGAGCAGCTTCTTCAGGGGCAACCCGCAAGGACACAAAGCCCGAGCTAGCGACAAACCTTGGTTGGTTTCAGAAAAGAGTCACATAGCTTTTGGGGCTTTAAGAGCCAGATGGTTTCTGTTGCCACTGCTTGGCCCTGCGAGTGGAACAGAAAAGTAGGCAGGGACAGGGGGGCCTGAGTGAACCCGAGACGGGCCGGATTTGGACCATGGACCATGGTTTGCTGAACCTTGTTTTAAGTCATGAAGGTTTGTTGCTTTGAACCTGTCCTGACTGACAGGCCCTTATCCCCTTCTGGCATCCTATATTGTTTATTCCCTGAGCACGTTTATCATCTACCTTCCCCAAATACAACATAAGCACAGGATGCACAGGGGTCCACTGTATCCCCAGCCGCATGAAAGTGTCTAGGAGAGAGTAGATGCTCAGTAAGTCTTCTTAAATAAATAAGTGTTAAGTCATTAGGCAGGTGACCATAAGCGAGTCACTTAACCTCCTTGAGCCTCAGTTTATTCAAGTAGTCCTTTGGGCAAAACATCATAGGCGCTACGTCCCCGGGTTGCTGAGAATGCTTCACGGAATGATGCATAGTAAGTGTGCAACATCTAAGAAGGGTTCCATAAGCAGTAGCCGATATTTTTTGCCATGTCTGGAACAACTGCCTGCCTAGACCAGCTCTATCGCAGACTCTCTGCCTGCCTACAACTCAGGCTTCTCCTCTATAAATTAGGGACAACAGTTCCTGAGAATCGACATTCATAAAATGAACATGAACCTGCACATAGGAAGATTACTTCCCAGGGATATGCCTTCTGAAATAGAAACTGACCACATCCATGGGCTGATGCTTTTTATAAATAAAGTTTTATTGAAACACGGCCACGCTCATTTGCTTACATGGTGTCTACAACTACTTTTACTTTATAGTGATGCCGTCGAGTAGTTGCAACAAAAACTGTGGGGTCCTCCAAAACTAATGTTTGTCACATTTTACAAATGTGGCATTTTACAAAAAAATGGTGCTGACCTGTGTTCCAAATGACAATAACATTAAAAGAGACCAAGGCATATTGTCTTTCTCTATCAGCCTTGTGTTTGGTAACTGGCTCTCAGGACAGTTACCAAAATAAAATTTTACCCAAAATTTTATTCTGGAAGACTCAAGCTGTCACTACCCCTTGACGAGAGCTTTGGAAGGCCTGTCATTGTCACACAGTAGACCCTGTCCTGTCCATCTGTGTCCATCCATCACAGGACAGCAAGGTCATCTCTGTCACTCATCTGGCACTTATTTAGTCATTTGACCTACATTTGCTGATCACCTAGTGTACTATGGTAAATGAAAGCAACTCAGAATGAAAGTTCCAACCCGGAGTTTGTCCTTTCTTTCCCCTCTATTACGTTGCTTCCCACTCAGATGATGATGACTTCATCTAACAGGAGGATCATATCCCTCACATTTCTCCACTTTCCCCTCAAGGATACTAAGGATCTGGCTTAGGAACATTCATTTGTTCACTCGTTCCTTTGGTACATAAATGTATGTTAAACATATGTTATGGGATTACACAATAGGAGTGCTCACCACAGATGCAATTCCTGACTTCACGGGGCTTGTTGTGCATGGCACATAATAGGTTCTCAACAAATATATATTGAGTGAACTTACTTCCCTAACATCCTGCTGGAATTTAGATTCACTTGGCCATGCCGTTTGCCTGTCAACGCAGCACTGTGTTCCAGAAGGGCCTTTAGAAGCCACGGGAAGTCAAAAATGTGGTTTCATCCCTATTGTCTAACAGCTCTATGACCTCAGACAAGTCACTTAATCTCACTGAATTTAAACTTCTTGCCTGTGTGCTGTACCAGCAATCCACACCAAAGACATAGGGATTCCATGAGACTGAGCTCAGAGAGTCCCCAGGACTGGGCCTGGCACGTAGAAAGTGCCAAGAGAACAGCCAGAGGCAATAATGGCTAATATTTATCAAATACCTGGTCATATAGTTCTGTAAAGTTCTCGGTGCCTCCCAATGCTCACAGCCAACCTGTGAGGCCGGAACTGTGATCACCCCTGGCGTACAGCTGAGAAAACTAGCAGAGAAAGATTGACTAACATACCCAAAGTCTCATAGCTGTGAAGCAAGAAGTCAGCCACCAAGGGTCCAATAAGTCTTGGCTTGCTCCCTCCCCTCCCCCCGTATCTGTTGAAGAAGAACACTCCCTTCAGTGAACACACCTGTTGGTCCCAATGGTCCCTGCTTCTCCAAGAGCCTTCCTTCCATAACCCACTAGAGAACCTCACCAGACCACATAGGTAGCTCCCTGCCAGCACCGGCAGTTTCAAGCTGGGTTCTCCAGGCCCTCGGGTCCTGCTCAGACATCTGGGGATGCAGTGGGACAAAAAGGAGAAGCCAAGTGCTCATTTCCGTCTTTTCCCCGCATCTCTTCACCTCTCAGAAAACCTATATCATAGCAACTCCTTTCCTGAGTCTTCTGGGAAGACCACTGGCCCAGCCTTGGGTACATTTCTAGAGTTTCCTCAGGAACTCTATTGTGATTTATTTGTGTGTGAATGTGATTTATTGAGATCCAGAGTCCTCTGAGGACGTCTAAAGATGCCAGCTTTCTCCCAGTGACCTCCGCCTCCATGGACTTCAGCACCACATCACTCTGCCATGGGGCAGGGGATGACCCCCTTCCCCCCCTGCCAGGGAAGGCCTAAGAGCTGATTCTGGAGCCTCCAATACTGTGTGACATTGGGCAAACTGTTTAATCTCACTGTGCCTCAGTTTCCCCCTTCTGCAGGTAACAGCACCAGCCTAAAGAAATGACTGATCATAGCAGAGACAGCACCTAGCTCGATGCCCGGTGCCCAGAGTAAGCACTGAGTAAATGTAGGGAGACGGTTAAAGTGGGTGCCTCTATTATAATTGACCTTCAGCAACACATAGAAGATCAGAAATAAAGATAATAATTGTGATAACAACAGCTATTGTACCTCCACTCAATGCCACACACTATGCCAAGTTCTTTGCAGACCACTTTTTCTTTTTCTCTTGGTGGCCACATTTTGGGGTAGCTTTAGCTGCAGTTCTATAGGAAATTTCAATGTGCCAAGATCACACAGCCAGTAGGTCAAAGCCAGCGTGCAAACCTAGGCCTCTCTTACTCTAGACCCGGAGGGCTAAGCCACTGCTCTCCACTGCTCTGTGGACTGACACCCTCCAAGGGGCCACCTAGACCCACCCCTGTGGTAGCCCAGCCTCCCCATGGCCCCTAGAACCACTCCTATCTAGACTGGCACCCTTCTATCTTTTCCCTGCTTCCTGAACTGATGCCCGAGAAGTGACCCATTCCTTGCAGGGCCCCCGCAAAGCCCTCCGCCTGACCCCCACATAATGAAGGGAATTAATATGGCCAAGCCTCCAGCCCAGCCGAGCGGCTTCCCAGCAGCCCTGGCCAGGCCTCTAATTGATTAGGCCATAAAGCCTGGGCACTAAATTGAAAGGAGCCGCACTAATTCTCTTTTATGTTAAATTTCTGTCTTTCCCCTTTATCGAATCCCGCGCCCAATGTCCCCTTCCCTCCCCATCACGGGCTTGCTGTGGGCCTGTTTTTTCCGTGCACAGATTAAGTACCTAATCAAAATCTTGTCTCCCCTAATGGCATAAAATTGAAAGATAGATATTGCACTTTACACAGCTGATTAAACACTCGAATGTGGCTAAATGCTTAAAGGGCTTGTTACATTAACTAACTCTGTCATCTGCCCACTGTCTTATAATTGCGTGTGCTAGAGCAGCTTCGGGGGAGGCACACACAGCAGGACAGCCTTCCAGCCCCCTCTCAGGGGCCTCCTGCACCATGGCTGAGCCGATGTTCAGGGAGTCAGAGCCCGGGAGTGGCCACACTGCGCCCCTCTGGCTTTGGGCGGCAGCAACAGGGAGGTCGGATCCCCCATCCATGTCCAGACACTGAGAGCTCTCTCCTTCCACCGCCGCAACCCTTCCCACCCCTCACTCCCCACACCAGTGCCTGGCCTCTTGCCTCCGAGAGTATAAGCAACCCCCAACCCCCTCTCAGAGTGCATATGGCTAGCAGTGTTCTCATTGAAAGGCAAAGCCTTTCAAACCTTGATATCCCTCCCTCCCATTACCCCCCAGGAACTCCAACCTGCCTGTTTGGAGGCAACAAGGAAGCTTGATAGCTATGACAGTGAAATCTGGCATGGGAAGGGGTAGGGCATTAGGAGACTGACACACACCAAGCTCCTCAATTCCCCCTACACAGTATCTCTATCTGAAGTCAGCACAGGATATCCTGGAACCTCAATCCCGTGGCTGGCAGTGTTCTCCAGAGAAACTCAGCTGATAGGATATAGATAATAGATGATAAATAGATAGATAGATAGATAGATAGATAGATGATAGAAAGAAAAATAGATAGATAGATAGATAGATAGATAGACAGACAGACAAAGGAATTGCCTTACACAATTAAGGAGGATCACAAGTCCAGATCTGCAGTGTGAGCCAGCAAGACCCAGGAGCCAACGGTGTAGATGAAGTCAAAGGCTGTCCGCTGGGGAATTCCCCCTTGATCACAGAGGCCAGTCGTTTTGTACTAGTCAGGCCTTTGACTGATGGGGCGAGACCCACCCACATTATGGAGAGCTATCTGGTTTACTGAAAGTTCACCTATATAAATGTTTATCCCAACCCCAATCAATCAATCAGTCAATCAAATGTTTATCTCATCCAAAAACCCCTTCCAAGTTGACACATAAAATTAACCATCACACAGGGAGGTAAGACCCACATAGGAAACTGATCTACCTAAGTTCCCAGGGCAAATTAGGGCAGCACTGGGTCTTAAAGCCAGTTGTCCTGACCCCATTGGTTCCGTGTACAGTGGCTCATGTCAGAGAATGAAAGAATGGCAGGCACAAGCCCACTGCTCAGGTTGGCAGGAAGCAGCCTTTTCTGCCACAGCTTCCAGCCCAGTGGAAAGGCACGTTTCACAAAGGAGTAATCGAACATGGAGAATTTCCCAGCATGAGAGTTAAGGAAGAGTATAGACTTGAGTTGGATCTGACTGGTTCAACCCCAGCCATGGCTACTTGTCTTTGCAGAGACCTGGGCAATTTCTTACTCTTTCCATGCTTCCCTTTCTTTATAGTTAAATAGGGAGGCCACCAAGCCTTCAACAAGCATTTACTGAACACCATCTATATGCCAAGTGCCAAGCAAGGCATGGACATTTCACGGGGAAAATACAGGCCATTTCCTGTCTTCACAGAGCTTACAGTAGATATGAGAAGAAAGGCACAAATTATCAAACCATTGCACAAATAAGAAAGTGACAAATTGTGATAAATGCAATGAGGACAAAAACTAATCCATGCGTAAATAATGGTGACAGCACCACTGAGGGCTCCACTAGGAGATAATGGGGGGGAGGTCCTGCAGGCAGTGTGACCAGGAGAGTTCCTCAAGGTGACACTAAGCTGAGGGCTGAAGGTTCAGAAACAACCAGCCACATGGATGTCAGGAAAAAGAGTCACAGCAAAGGGACAGCAAGTCCTAGGATTCCAAGGTGGGATAGGGTGTCACTAACCAGTGTGACTACAAAGGGGGGTCTCTGGGAGAGCAGTTTCCATCTTGCCTCTGTGTTCTTCCAGTGTGAACCCCCAGGTACTGGTCATCAATCAGAGCCTCTGTCTCCTCAATTGTAATTGGAACCACAGCACAGGGCCTTGGGGAGGATCCAGTAGGAGGATGTCCATCCCATGCCTGCCTAAGCAAGGACTCGGCACACAAGACCCAGGGGCTCAGCACTGGGAGGGCCTTGAAATCATTCAAACCCACTCCAGGTAAGAGAAGAAGGAAATCTTTATCCTGCTCTTTCTCTGTCTCTGTTCCTTGACTTCCACTTTTCTTTGCAATCTGCTTTATCCTCCTCCTTCAGACTGGCTTCCTCCACTGTATGTGTCTGTCCACCAACCTCCCACCTGCCATGCAATAATTCAAATAAATTAAATTGTCAAGACACCAACTCAGCCCCAACTGGACAGGAACTCTCAGCCCGAATTCCTGGCACCACCAACTCCTGTCTCTACATCTCCAAGTTGAATTCTTGAGAGGGGATCCAAGTGTCTTCTCAGATGACAACTGACAAACAGGTTTTAGCACATGCCGCTCAGTCCAGGCATTATGACCTGAGAGAAGAATGGAGCTGTGCGCACCATGGGCAGCCAATGGGGGAGAGCCTTCTGGCAGGGCTTGCAGCCATCTATAGCTTGAGTCAGAAAAGACATTGGCCTTTGGCTCCAAGAAGAGACCCTCTAGTCCTAGTGCATCACACCTACCAGGCCATCCTCATCCTCCTGCCAGCTTGACCAGATGCCAGTAAAATACAAGGATCCTCTCCCTTTTTAGAGTCAACCTCCCTCCAAGAGCTAAACTGGAATCAGACTCTTGACGGCTCTTAACCATGTACTCTCTATGGTCCTGTGGTAACCACAGCTCTCTGGCTACAGGAACCTCCTGTCTATGGAAGCTTCCTGCCTATCTGTGGGAACCTCCTCCCTCTGTCTATGAAAGCTTCCTCCCTGTGGAAGCCTCCTCTCTGTCTTTAAGAATCTTCTCCCTGTCTATGGGAACCTCCTCCCTCTGTCTATGGGAACCTCCTCCCTCTGTCTATGGAAACTTCCTCCCTGTTGGTGGGAGCCTCCTCTCTGTCTGTAAGAAACTTCTCCCTGTCTGTGGGAGCCTCCTCCTCTTTGAGGGAACCTCCTCCCTCTGTCTGTGAAAGTCTCCTCCCTAACTGCAGGAACCTTCTTCCAGCTGTGGGAACCTCCTCCTTCTGTCAATGGAAGCTTCCTCCCAGTCTGTGGAAACCTGCTGTCTGTCTGTGGGAGCCTCCTCCCCCTATCTGTGGGAACTTCCTCCCTCATCTGTGGGAACCTTCCATCCCCACCCCCAGCAGCCCCTCCTCACTGCAGCCTCTGTGGAAAGTGTTCATCTCCCCAATGGCCTCCTTTAAATAGCTCAATTGAAGGGATTATGGACTCCTCACTGAGTGCTTCACATTAAAGATTCATAGAAGCACAATATATATTTTAATAAGGCAGGTTGTACAATACAGAACTCAACTCTACACAAAGCACATGGCTGAGAACTGAGGCAAAGCGCTTGAGGGATCTGCAGTCACCACGGCTGGGGGCAGAGGAACGTGATGGTTTGGGAACCTCTTCTCCCCACACCCTGGACTCCCTCACCCACCCACCCACAGCTGAGGAGCCTCACACACGTGTGTGCACTCACACCCACATGCATGTGCCTGCATACTGACACACTCATATGCATACATGTAGAACTTCATGCATTTGTGCACACACACACGCACAGTCACACACGTGCACACTTACACACACTCCCACGCACACAGTAATGCACACATATGCAAGGTCACACGCATGCACTCATACACACACTCACAGGCACACAGTAATACACACGCACATGCACAACCATGCACCTGCACACTTATACACACACTCCCACACACACAGTAATGCACACACATGCGGTCAAACACGTGCACACTTATACACACACTACCTGCCACACAGTAATATACATGCACATGCACAGTCACATACATGCACACTTATACATACACTCCCACTCACACAGTAATACACATGCACATTCACACACATATGCACACCGTAAGAGTGCCTTTAGCCACACTCACCAGACTTACAAGGAAAATAACAGTAACAACTACCAGTGGCAGGCCCTCCAGAAGCCCTGGCTCCTTTATGTTCCTGATAAAGGGTTCCTATATCCATTTCACACCAACAAAAACGCTCCAAAAACCTTGGCAAATTCATCTGCCCAAGGTCACACAGCCAACTGCAGCTGAGGCAGCATTTGGCCCCAGATCCAGCCAACTCTAAATTCAGCCTCTCGACCCCTGAAAGCAAGACCTCCTTACAGACAAACCATCACAGAGAACCACCTCAGATCCTTTCTGGAAAGGCAGGAGGGGATAAGGGAAGAGATAAAGAAACCTGCATTTAGATATCCACAAAGTCCCAGTGACACCCTTGCATGGGCACACACTCCCTGACCGTCCTTTTTCATGTAACTATGTATCATGCAATTAGATCTACCCACTTGTACAGACCCAAGAACCCACACACTACACACACACACACACACACACACACATGTGTGCATGCTCATCACACACACGCACATACAGGAAGGGTGACCAACCACCCCACCCCCATTTTCCAGGACTGAGAGGTTTCATGGGATATAGACTTTCAGGGTTAAGACCTGAGACCAACTGAGACCAACTCAGGAAAACCAGCCTGAGTTGGTCAGTCTACACATAGGCACACACCCAGACACTCTGGGGTACCGCGCCCATACCCACAGGTGCTTGGCGGCTCACAAAGCTCGGGTGCACTGGGTGTAGCAGGGTTTGAGGTTGGAGACAGGGAGAAGTGGGGCCTTCATCCTCCACCTTCAATGTGTCAGGGCTGTCCTGAGTCCACCTTACTGGTTCATCTGCTCTGCCCTCCTCCTGACCTGCCCTGGCTCATCTTCCCTCCCCCCAGGATTCAAGGAAGCTTGGCATGAAATGGGGCCACAGGGCCCACGCACTTTAAGGAGGCAGGAACCTCGATCCCCAGATTCACCCATCTTTGAGCTCAAAAGACAGGATGAATCTCCCAGATCCCTACCTACTCCTGGAAAGCTGGCCTCTGCCCGTCACACCGTCACCAGCACCCAAGCAGCCCATGCACATGCCTCCACCCCTTAGGCAGGGTCTGGAACCCACTCGCTATCCCCCCTTGCCAAAGGAACCACACAGAGAAAATGGGTGGAACCCTCACTCTCCAGGACCTCCATGGACCCTGGCTGATCCCAGCTTCACTCCTGGCCCAGCCCCTGGTTGACAGCAGGACTGGGGAAAGATGACTCCAAAGCCGTCTTCAGCAGCAGCCCAAGCCTTGAGGCCTTTGACTCGGGCAGCCCCTATCCAGTGTATCTGGGATCCTGTTGCCTCCTATCAACCTTGGCTGCACCACCATCATCTGTCACCTGGACTACTGCACTCCTGGCCTCCAAATAGGCTCCCACACAGTTTCTTCTCAACCACACAGCCAAAGAGCCTGTATTTGCTGGCTTTATTGAGGGATAACTAACATACGATAAACCCCACATATCCGTATTTAAAGTGTACAATTTGTTAAGTTTTGACACATGAGTGTATACATGTAGTTACTTGCAATCCATTGATCTTTCTTGGTAGAGTATCTGTTCAAATCTTTTGCTAATTTTCTGCTGGGTGTTTGTTTCCTTTGTGTAGAGGTTTGAGAGTTCCTTCTATATTCTGGATACTAGTCCTTTAGCAGATACATTATTTGCAAGCTTTCCTCTTCATTTGAAGCTTGTCTTTTCATTCTCTTGACAGTGTCTTTTGAAGATGAAATATTTTAAATTTTGAAGTTAATTTATTTGTTTGTTCTTTTATGGATCATGCTTTTGGTGTCTCATCTAAGAAACACCCAATCCAAGGTCAAAAATATCTTCTCCTGTTTCCTTCTAGAAGTTTTATAGTTTCATGTTTTAAATTTAGATCCATGATCCACTTTAATAAAAATGTTCTAGGGCACCTGGGTGGCTCAGTTGGTTAAGTGACTGCCATTGGCTCAGGTCATGATCTCGGAGTCCCAGGATTGAGTCCCGCATCAGGCTCCCAGCTCTATGGGGAGTCCGTTTCTCCCTCTGACCTTCTCAGCTCTCATGCTCTCTCTCTCAAATAAATAAATAAATAAAATATATAAAAAAATAAAAATTTTCTATGTGATAGAAGTTATGAATCAATATTTTTTTGTATATGGATATCCAAATGCTCTAACACCATTTATTAGAAAAACTATCCTTTCTCCATTAAATTACCTACACTTTTGTCAAAAATCAGTTGTCCATATATGCATGAATCCACACCAGGACTCTTCAGTCCTGTTACCGTTATCTATTTATCTATCTTGATGCCAACACTTACCAGCTTAATTACTGTAGCTTTATAATGCATCTTAAAATCAGGTAGTAGAAACCTTCAAATATTGTTCTTCCTTTCAAGGTTACTTTGGCTACACTAGATCCTTTGCATTTCCATATGAATTTTAGAATCAGTGTGTCCATTTTGATCAGAATTCTGTTAAATCTATAGACCACATGGGTAAAAACTAACTTCTTAGCAATATTGAGACCTCTGACCCATGAACAAGGTCTATCACTTCATTTAGATTTTGTTTTATTTCTCTTAGCAATATTTTGTAGTTCAGTGTATAGATCTTTCACACCATTTATATGTATCCACAAGTATTTCATAGTTTTTATTCTGTTGTAGATGCTATTGCCTTGTTAATTTCAATTTATACTTATTCAGTTGTTAATATATAAGCAGCTGATTTTATATATTGATTTTTATATCAATATATAAACCATTATTACATGGCCCCAGTGTTTCATAGTTTGTATCCCAAACTTACTAAACTTATTTGTTAACTCTCATAGTTTTTTTTATAGATTCCATGGGGTTTTCTATATAAACAACATGTCATTTGTGAATAAAGATAGTTTTACTCCCTCTTTTCCAATCAGATTCCTTTGATTCTTTCTTGCCAAACTGCACTGTCAAGAACCCACAGCACAATGTGGAGTAGACTTTAATGAGTGGTTTGACATCTCAGGGGAAACATCTGACTCTCTTATGCTTCTACTATGGGCCATTTGTTAGGTGATAGATGAGTGAATGAGCTCAGTGTGGCAAAGTTGTACCTGGGAATCTTCCTAACTTTTCTGGAAGAGTTTATGTGGAACTGGTATTACTTCCTCCTTAAATGCTTGATTAAATTCACCAGTGAAGCCATCTGGGCCTGGAGTCTTTGTGGAAATTTTTAACTACAAATGCAATGTCTTCTTGAATAGATATGAGCTATTCAAATTTCATTGATTTTTCTCTATTGTTTTTCTACTTTTAATTTCATTGATTTCCACTCTGAACTTCATTATTTCCTTTCATCTGATTATTTTGGGTTAAATTTGCCCTTTTTCCCCCTAGTTTCTTCAGGTGGAAACTGAGGTCTCTAATTTGAGATGTTTCTTCCTTTTCTTTTTTTAAGATTTTATTTACTTAGTTGACAGAGATCACAAGTAGGCAGAGAGGCAGGCAGAGAGAGAGGGGGAAGCAGGCTCCCCGCTGAGCAGAGAGCGTGATGCGGGGCTCTATCCCAGCACCATGACACCATGACCTAAGCCAAAGGCAGAGGCTTTAACCCACTGAGCCACTCAGGTGCCCCTTTAGACATTTCTTCTTTTCAAATATAGACACTTTGTACTTTAAGTATCCCCCTAAGTACTGCTTTAGCCTCATCTTACAAATTTATGTACATTGTTTCAATTTTCACTTTGTTAAAAATACTTTCTTACTTCCTTCTTTGGCCTATGGTTTATTTAGAAGTGTGGTTATTTAGTTTCCAAATATTTGGGCATTTTCCAGAGATCTTTCTGTTACAGGTTTCTAATTTAATTCCACTGTGGTCAGAAAAGATAGTATGTATGACTCAAATCCTTTTAAATTTATCAAGATTTTATATCCATTTGATGGCCCAAAATATAGTCTATCTTGGTAAATGTTCTAGGTGCACTTGAAAAGAATGGGATTTCTGCTATTGCTGGAGGGAGTATTCTACAAATAAAGGTTGATGGGTTCAAAATGGTTGATAGTGTTAAGAATGGTAGCATCCCAGAATAGGAGGATCCTGAGTCCCAGAGTCAAAGACAAATACCAGGAACTCCATCGCTGGACTTTGTATAAATGAGAAATAAACTTGTAGTCCAGTGCACCCCTGAGATCGGGATTTTACTTGTCACAGCTACACAGCCTCCTCGAGCAGGCTTTCTCTCCTGAAGGACATTATTCTCACACCTCTTGCTCCAGTGGAGAACACAAAGAAATATGAGAGGGGGGAAAGGTGTCTTTTCCCATTAGAATACTACAAAATTAGCTGTGGCCAGAATTACCTATTTAAATATCCTTCTCTTCTTGTCACATGATCTTGTCTCTCACCCTTGTTTTTATACAAAATTTAGCAACAGTTTGTTTGTGATAATGACAAGATGTTGGGTCCGACACTTTGCCTAGGGAGAAGTTGGTGAGGGGGGCATCCTGCTACCTCGAATCCTTCAGGGGAGTCTTGTTAATGCCTGTGAACTGCCCCCTTCCACTCTCCTCTGTGAGCGTGTCTCAGAGCAGGCTTCCACTATGCCCGTTTGCCAGATAATGGGTGAATGAATGGCTGCATGAATGCACTGGGTGTGGCTAGGTTGTCTATGGGAATCTTCTTAAAGACAAGTAGACTAGAAAAGGTTCCAGTCAACCCTTGGGAGACAAGGTAGAATTTTCCATACCAGACCTATCTAAAGTTCAAGAAAGAATTAGAAACTCTTTTGTTTCCAGAGTAAGGAAGTCAAGGCTAACCAGTAGCAATGTTCAGGGTGCCGGAGCAGAATATTTGCATTGAATCAGGACTTCAGCCCTCTGTTATGAGACAGATCAAACTTGTTCCAACCCCTGTTGGTCCCCAAGACAATGGTATATGATTCCCCAACTGATTGGTCTTTTCCTGGTTGCATGTAAACAGGGTCATCCTCAGACTAACGTCTAAAGCTGTGACTGGTGAGGTATGTTTTAGAGACCTCCCAACACTTAAATTCAAGATTCATCCCCAAATAGTGGTTTCTGCCCAAAGCTCAGCCATGAGGGCTTCTATGGAAGATCCCTGGGGCAAAAACCCAGCTCCTATAATAAGGCAGAATAAGTATTAGAGTGAGGCTCCTTGCTAACTACTAAAAATACTGAGTCAAATGTATTTTGTAAATCTTCCTAAAACCATGATGAGAATTATCAGACCAAAATGTAAGGGAAGGTTGGACCCTGAGAGGTGTGTGGAATGCAGAAGAAGCTTTTACCCTGAGGGTATTTGCCAAACCTGGACCATTTAAATTTCCATTTTCACAGCCTCATGGAATGTAGGGGACAAAAGACAAAGCCTGAGCTCACTCAAGGTTGTGAGTCTACAAGGAGACCCTCCTTCATCACAGTGAAGCCTCAAAGGACAAGACTGTCCATAAAAAGGCAAATACCAGGGCACCTGGGTGGCTCAGTGGGTTAAGCCGCTGCCTTCGGCTCAGGTCATGATCTCGGAGTCCTGGGATCGAGCCCCACATCGGGCTCTCTGCTCAGCAGGGAGCCTGCTTCCTCCTCTCTCTCTGCCTGCCTCTCTGCCTGATTGTGATCTCTCTATCAAATAAATAAATAAAATCTTTAAAAAATAAAAATAAAAATAAAAATAAATAAAAATTAAAAAAGGCAAATGCCAACCCCCCACATCCCCCAGAAGATCTGAATGAAAAGTCACTCAACACTGAGCAGAGCAAGACTGGTTAGAGTCCTAAAACAGTGCTACCACAAGCCAGACCCCCAGTGACAATGCAGCTCGAAGTAAAGCTCCCAGTGGTCCCAAAAGAAACCATAAGCCATAAATTTAGTGCATGGTGACCCCACATAGTCCCTTGAGATGAGCCCAAATCATACACAGATATTCTCTGGAGTGATGTGCCTACAGTCCAGGCCACAAATATTCTCCCAAAATAATTTCCCAACGGGATCCCTAGGACAACACTTGGACTCCCCACATGTGAGGCCAGAAGCTCCAACTAACACCAACTCACCCAGGATGTGTCCCTCCTTCCCCCCAGCCCACACAGAATTGACAGAGCCAGGTCAGGCCTAGATGGCAGTGCGTCTTGTTGGATCCATGCAGAAGAAGTTTGATAGAAATTTAAAGAGCCAGCAAGACTGGGGAAAGATGATTAAAACCACCCAAGATAGCACCATTCTGAATCTCCCTCAAGTATTTCAGAAGGCACCAATTACTTAAATGCAATTGATATGCTGATTACAAATCATTCCTATTTATTGATTAAAATAATAAGCAAATCTTGGTTGGCCTGATTCCAGTTACTATATATACTCAAAGTTAAGGAAACTACAGCCACGAAAATATCATCAATAATGATGTTTCTTCACTCAGTCAGACTTTTTGATGCAGATCTGTCCCATGCACGTGTCTCCTAGAAGGCAGACCCCTGTTTACACAGTTCCCAGCACACACTTTTCCTTGTTTCACTCTCCCTTTAGGAAAATCCCTTAGGATTGCTTTTAAGCAAAGCTTAAGACTAGAATGGTCTTGGGTACAAGTTATTTATTTGAGAGGTGATTTCCAAAAATACTGAGGGTTGAGCAAGAGACAGAGAGGGAGAAAAGCAGAAGAAGGGAATGTTAATGAGCAACAGAAATGGGGCTCAGTCCCGCTGGGGCTCCTTAGAGATGCTGTTGGGAGCACAGCTCAGAGCTGGGTTATTCTCCACCAACTCCCACCCACTCTCCATTGGTTGAGGACATTAATTCCCCCATACTTCAGTCTCATTTGCAGGCTAAGCCATGCCCTCAGGCAGGAAACCCCTCCAGCAGAAACAGGAAGCTGGAGAAGATCAAGGACGTACAGACAGGGAACCAATCATATCTACACAAAACTCATTCACTAGAGTAAATGGTCTACCACTATTAGCCCAGCTGGGTAAGATATCAGCCAGCAGGAAAACCTAACGTGTGCAAGTCACCCATTCATTCATTTCCCTGTCCAACCAGAAATGACCGTGTAATCACGAGACCCCAGGAACTCTGCGAGGCACTGGATGTGGAGAATAGAGCCTAGACAAGCATGGCATTTGGACCAAGTTCCTTATAATCTAACTGATGTTCCTCAAACTCCCTCACCTCGACTTCATACAATGAGCCCTGAGACCAGATGGCGTTATGGTTAAGATCCTGGGCCCTGGAATCAAGGAGATCACAGTTCTGAGTGACCTTGTGTAATTCACTAACCCCATGGAGACGTCTTCTGTTTATCTGTACAATCGAGATACAGGAAAGGTAGGGAAGACGGAAGACAACAACTCGCGTGAAGCATTTCACACAACACCTGGCACTCAGAACCAGATCTGCTAAAGAGAAGGAAGAGGACAAAGATCCAGTGCCCATCCCTGTAGGGCTTGCAAACTAAAAAGAGACACGAGCCCACTGACAGGTAATCATAAAGCACTACAGACAGGCACTGATCCAGTACTATTGCTATGTACGAACTATGATGCTCATGGCTTCTGTGGGTCAGGAATTCAGACAGGAGCTCAACTGGGATGACGGAAGGATGAGAGTGACTCCGTGGCCAGGGTAGGAATCACCTAGGGCATGGACTGGTAAACAACAGTCCGAGAGCCAAGTCTGGCCACGCTGTTTCTGAACAACAATGGCACACTCGAGTAGCCACAGCAGAAACTGCGTGGCCTGACAAACCAAAATCATTTACACTCTGGCCTTTCACAGAAATCCTTTGCCAACCCCCTCGTTTGCAGGCACATCCTCCTTATGACAGGCAATTGATACTGACTGTCCTTTTGGACACTGGCTGGGCTGTCAGCTGGAATAAGAAGGGGACTTCTCCATGTGGCCTCTCAGCTGGAGCTGATCCAGGTTCCCTCTCAGCAAGGTGGCTGCGTCCCAAGACGCCAAGGCGGGTGCTGCCTGGCCTTTTTATGACCCAGCCTCAGCAAGCAGGCAATATCATTTCCACAGTCTCCTATCGGCCAAGACCATCACGAAAGCCCACCCAGGTTCAAGAAGAGTGGACAGAGCCCCCACCACTCTCTGGGGAGAGGGACAAAGTCACATTGTAAAGGAGCATACGAGATGGAAAATATTGTTGCCGCCCTCTTTCGAAAATATGATGTCCTATACGCTGGGGCTTAAAAAAAAAAAAAAAAACGGCTTGGAGCAGAAAGGAGGATGCTTCTCAGGAAGGCTTCTTGGAGGAAGTGAAGCTTAAGCTCAGGCTGAGAGCACAGATAAGCATCAGCTGGGCGACACTTTTCCTTTGGTGATATTCAAACCTTCTCTGTAGCGGCACAGGTCTGGGTTATCTGCTTTTGGTAGCATGGCCCAAACACGGGCGGAGGAGAGGGCATGGGGGGGAGTTCCAGTTCTAAGCAGCAAAGAAAAATGGACCGGGGCAGATCCAGGTCTATGGACTTGGACTGGCACGGGCTGGGAAGCACAGAGCTGAAATACATATATGGCAAAATCATTATCATTATAATAAGAACAGCAACTAATATCTGTTGAACCCTTAGCATGGAGTGAGCACTGTTCTAAGTCTATGATTTAATCCTGCCCCCAAATCCAGTAGTGATTTGTTTTGTTTTTTTTCCTTTTGTTGTTGTTGCTTGTTTGTTTGTTTGCTTCCTGCTTTATTTAATATTGGATGACATTTTTTTTAAGACATTTGTTTCAAGGGGCGCCTGGGTGGCTCAGTGGGTTAAAGCCACTGCCTTCGGCTCAGGTCATGATCTCGGAGTCCTGGGATCGAGCCCCACATCGGGCTCTCTGCTCAGCAGGGAGTCTGCCTCCTTCTCTCTCTGTCTGACTCTCTGCCTACTTGTGATCTCTGTCAAATAAATACATAAAATCTTTAAAAATATATATTATTTTAAAAAAAGACATTTGTTTCAAGACAAATATATTTCAGGTCAGGTCTGACTCCAGCATTTTTTGCACCTTGGGACAGGGGGCCTCCTGCTAACAGGAGTCTGGGGACCAGGCTGCCAGTGTTGTGGTATATTTCCCCCATGGCCGTTAGACACAGCTCACAAAGCCAGGCATGGCCAGAGATAAAGAGTGTTGTTTTTCACGCCTGGAGAGCTAAAGTGCTTGACTTACAGGCTAAGTTTCCCTTGTAGCAACTCTTCTGAAATACAGCCCAGCCTAGAGCCCAGAACACATCCACAGTGCTACCCAAACCAGGAAAACCGTCCTTTTCCAGCTACGGGGAACAGCGTTAGGTGGGGTAAAGGGAGGAGTCAAGCCCAGGTGGCTTGAGATGAAGACCTCAGCCAGGCCCTCAGAACCCTGAATGTCTGCTCCACACCCCCTCTCTCTAGCCTTACTTGCAAGACCTGGCTTGAGCCATCCAACCCTGAGTGGACAGGGCAACTTGTCTCCCACTCTGTGGCCATAGACTGTTGGCTACCCGGCCTATTAAATCCAGGAGCCAGGCCAACATCAGGAGCTCCTTCTCTAGGAGTCTCCGTGCCTGCACTGGGTCAGGCCTGCTCCACGCTCCATCACCGCTGGGGAGATTAGCAGATGCAAGACACAGTCACCTGCTCTTTTCATGCTGCTAAGTTTATTCTCAGAACTCTGGCCTCAGACATTGGCAAGTTTGGACAGCCACTGCTGAATGAGGTGCCTGTGACCATCCTTTGTCCTGGGGTAACTGGGGCACTCATCTCAGTTCAGTAGAAAAAAGACCTTGGAAAATCTGTCAGCACAGCTGCCCATCAGCAGAGGCCCATCGGCAGCAAGACACCTGTGGGCACTCCACACTTGGGACCCAGAATTCTCTGCCCAGGTGAGTCACAGGCAAGTGGGTCATGGGTACGCACATAGCACAGCAGAATCCACCTCAGCAACCAGGATGCAGACCTCTTAGCCTACTCAGCTCTATAATCCCAGTGAGGCTTTTCTGAGAATCAAGCCTGATGTGGGTGAGATTCGGTCCAAGATAATATTGTGGCTGTCTCATCTGGAAGTCCTTCTCCAAGGAGAGATGTCAAATGTCCTCCTTGCCTATTCCCCACACTTGGAAAACGGACTCCTTGCCCAGGCCTGGCATCGATGATTGGACCAGGTGTTCCAGGCTAGACCAATCGCCATTGCCCCTCAGGGTCATGGGGACCTCACCCTGGAGACAGAGGCCATCGGCTGCAAAACACTGTAATCCTTTCCTTCATAGGCATTATCTCCATTTGCCATGATACACATGCTTCTATGATTATTTGATAAATGAGTGAATCACTGAATTCATAAATGAATGAATGATTAAACTGCAAGGTCAGGTAAGAGTTGAGGCTAGCATCAGCCCTGAAAATGGAGAAAGAATCCTTGGGGCAGCAGAGATTGGAAGCTTTGCAAAGGAAGCTGATCTCTAGAGGGGGGAATGGAGCAGATGGACAAGATATCCATCTGTGGTTCCTGCAGGTGGGCTCTGCTAGAGTTCTTGGATGCCTCCAGAAAACCCTCCGTCTGGGCTGGTTTGAGTTGATTTCTGTTCCCTGCAGCTGGCCATCTCCTAAATTTCTGCAGGGTAGACATCTCTCTGCAAAGCAAGATGGAGACAACCTTCCCTCTGGAAGACCCAGTGGACCCCAGTGAGTACACTGAGGCTGAAACTACAATGCCCCAACATCCAAGAAAAAAATGGAAATACAGCCCCCAACCCATTGACTGGCCTTTAAATCCACCGATGTCAAACTTCCTGAGGACTGAGCAGACAGTTTGCTTTGCAACCAGACAGAGGTGTGAATGAAAGACAGTCTGGCTTCCTCAGTGTGTCGCAAGTGCCCCAGTTCTCCGGGACGAGAGGGAAACACCTCTCTCTCCCAGGCAAGCCTGAAGGCTGGGTGGAGTGATGGTACCAGAGGCTGCCCCTTGGATCTCATTAGCTAAGTGTACCTGATGACAGGTGACAGCTGGCACTCCTCGGGAGAAATCCAGGGTGCGTCCCTCCCATTCACACCAGCTCCATCCTTGCACCACCCTGCCACTCTGGGATGGGGCCGCCGACAAGTGAGGGAGGAAGACATTCACACCCGTGTTTGCAAACTGTCACCTTTATAAAACAGGCAGCATTTTTCTATTACAATTAAAAACACTTATGTCAAGTTTGCTTTTAATTAAATCTTGTGCCTTTGACTCACTAAAGAGCAGCAAAGTGTGGCCTGTGATGGTGCCAGAGGAAAATGAAAAAAATCCAGAAGCTTCCAAGACAAGCAAAACCCCTGTGAGAGCTGCTGACCCTAGCTGGAGTCAAATTTTAAAATTCTGCGGTCTTCACTCAGGAAGGCAGGTAGGAATAGGAGGAGCGTAGCAATCATTATGGTTACCTATCTATCCTATACTTCTTTCCTGCCAACAAAACCCCAACTTTGTTCCAGTATCAAGTGAAAATTCTTTGACTCCAGGGTATCACTCCATGCTAACCAATATGACACAGAGGGATCTGCTGGGGAAAGTTTTCTCTGTTCTTATGAAAAACAGGCACTTAAAGACAAATTGTCTGCTTCCCTACTGATCCCTGCCTTCTCCCTGCAAGCATGGTGTAAGGATGTAATGATTGGAGCTGTGGCAGCTGTTTTGTGACTGTGAGGGAAAAGTCAAGAGAATCCTAGGGAGGCGAGGCAGGAGACATGACATTGTTGAGTTGCTGAACCAGTACCTGCATCTTCATACCTCTAAACATACCATGTGAGAAAATTCTATCCTTGCTTAGTTATATTTCCTGTTACCTGCCTCTGAAACATTCTTAATTGATACAAGGTATGAATCGAGCAGCTAAGTTTACATAGAAAAGTAGCATTAACTTCATGCCTGCTTTCAGTTTGCACTAATAGAATACAAACCCCCGTCCTGATATGCTTGCTTCATTTCATGTCACGGTCCCTTTTTGGATTCCAGCCATACCAGCATCCTTTCATTTCCTCCAATACAGAGAGCATCCTTGTTCTTGCCTTAGGACCTTTGCTCATGCTATTCTGCTCAACCTTTGAAATACTCGTCTGTTTTGTGTCTGTCTTCTCTGCGTCTTCTCATCATTTGGGTATCTAATCGATACTCCCTTCCAGAAGCTTTTCTGATAATCTAATCTGTAGTAGTCCCAACTTCCCTCTGGCAGGTTACCCTCCAAGACTACATTTGTTGACTTCTTATTTCCACTCTCCCCCAGGGAAGTCTAAGTTCTACAATGACAGCAGCCCTGGGGGCATTGTTCACTATCATATTCCCTATGTTTAACACAGACCTGACTTGCCGCAGCTCCTCGCATTTTTAAATCAATGAATGGACATTCTGGTCACTGTGCTAGTCCCTCCACATGTGAGCACATGGCATTCCATCCATTGGTACCTGAAGTGAGAATGTTTCTTCCTGTTTCACAGAGGACAAGACCGAGGCTGGCTCACAGAGTTTATGAAATTTATTCAAGCTTTTGCAGCCAGTGAGGGACGGGCCATGGTTCAAACACAAGTCTCCTGGCCCTACAGACTTGCCTCCCCATTGCATTTATCTGGCTGAGTTTCATCAATTTTTTCCTAAGATATTGGGTGACACTTCCAAACTTGACATCGAGGAATCTTGGTTTATTAGCAATTTCATTGACAGGTAGTAAGATACAAATCTTGCATAAGCCGCTCAGTTCAGCACTTATCCAGCAGCGACTCGGGGCCAGGATGCCAGAGGGGTCCCGTAAAGGAAATCCACAGCACCTGGAGCTAACCCAACCCCCCAAAAGCTCCACATGACCCAGAGGCCAGCCTCACCACGGGAGAATTCCAACCTCCAGAATAATCTGGAATTTTGTTCCCTTTGCTCCATGTGTGTCTAATGCTATGTTAAAATAAGATTCAAAATTTTGCACAATCAAAATGTAAAATCAGTCATTTTCTAGAAACTGAACTCTTGGGACATTATGGCTCAAAGTCAGCTGTGACTATGGTGTGTGATATTGGAGGCCAATCAGTAAGGCAGGGTGTAGACAATAAAATCAAATAAACAAATGCTGGGCAAAAGGAAAAGAGGATGGAAACAACATTTATTAAGTATCGAATATGTGCTAAGCTCTAGGCAATAGCATTTGATAAGCATTAGCACATTTAATTTATGCAGCAATATGTCAAGGGAACAGGTAGTGACCAAGAGACTTTCAAAAATGCCTAAATCTACTTGACCACCTGCTGCTCATGAAGACCCTGATCAGGCCTTCCTTTAGAAAATGAGGCTGGAGCAAGGCCTCTCTGACAGCTCTACTCTGGGCCTCAGCGATCTCTGACCTGCCCTGAAGATGGAGAAGCAGAACAAGTTAGTCTGGACTTGACAGGTGCCAGTCCCCACCACTGATTCCACAATGCAAAGCTGCCATGAACTGTTGTGTAGGTTTCACACTGCACAAGTCCAGGCAGTACCAGAGTCATCAACCTGATGTGAATGGCACCCCCAGTGCTATACAGGGTAAACCTGCTGGACCATACATGGCATTCCTGTGTAGTAGAATCTCTGAGTTGTTTTGCTGTGTGTGTGTGTGTGTTAATCCAGATTTCTGGGTCTCACTCCTGGATATTGGGTTTCCATTGTTCTTAGGTGGGGCCTGGGAATCTATTCTATAAATACCCCAAGTGATTATGGTAGAGGTCATCTATAGACCACCCACCGAGAAACCCTCCACTGAAAAATGGCCATGATTTTTTGGCTTATATAGTAAATTCCAAACAGGAAGCTGGTATCCCTGGCCACTTCTTTCTCCAAAAAAAAGAAAGAATGAAAACATTCTCAGGAATGTAGAGTCCTAACGAGCTAGCTTCCAGAGCAATGTACTTTTATTACAGCCTGGCAGAGGGTGAAGCTAAATTTGGGGCCCTGCAAATAGGAAATCAAAAGTTTCTCGAGTATGAAAGGAACTGTTGTCTGAGGCAGGGAGTGATGGCCTTCACTTCTGGAGAAACCCTGGCTTTGGCACAATCCCTATGAAGTGATCCCTTTGGCAGGGAGGGGGACCATTAGGTAGGGACCACTCCCCACAGCGCCCCTGAGCAGAAATGACTTCTGTCTACAATCACCACGATTAACTGCCCTCTGCCTCCTCTCCTCTCTCATAAATATGCTTCCATTCAATCTGCTGCAGGATTTTTTTTCTCCTTCCCACAGATATATATCCTTGACTTTCTAATGGAAGCCAAGTGGAACTAAGGATCTCTTTTCTGCGGTCATTTTGCTTAATGCATCCTTATCCACAGATAAGATAAGGGGAGAAAGTGCCTTAGTCCGTTTATCCCTACAGGAAGGAGGGGACGAACTGAACTCCAGGGGATTCTCTCTAATTTTCCAGTCATTCTAGTTCTGCGTCCCTGACATACATGATATGCCTCCATACTACCATGTCTGTCTCCAATAGTCCCCTGGATGGGAGTGTCCCCAGACCCATCTCCACTTCTGGAAATCTTTTTCACGTCTCCAGGCCCAGGACAGAGTTCCCGGGGATGAAACTGACCTAGCCTCAGTTCTCCAACAACATGACGGCCCTCGGTCTTACCCCCAGTCTGCCTTTGTGGGTGGCCGGCTGGTTTCCCACCTGTCTCTTTTGCCAGAACGCAAGCTCCTTCCAGGTAGAGGCCATGCCTGGGTGGGAGCCCAGGAAATGTGCGTTGAAGGCAAGCATGCCACGTGTGATTTAACACAACTTTTTAGTGATGTGGCAATGCGATAGGATCTTATTAATTCATATGAATTCGGGAAGAGTTGAATTAATGAGAAATGGGGGTAATTTGAAAAAACAATAGCTTATTTACTCCGAATATCATGCAGAAAATCAAATTAGCCCAAGAGAATTGTTGAAGAGAGGCCTTGCCTTCTGCGTTAATGAATAAGTAAGAACGTTTTGAATATACCTCCGTAACAGTACCTTCCCTAGGCTGCTGCATCTAGAAAAGCAGTCAACTTGAGAGGCAAAGAGCCAGGGTCTACAGTCAGGTGATCCTGGGCTTTATTTTTACGGCACCACTAACCTGCCAGCTTACTTAAACTCGCTAAGCTGCCTCAGTTTGCCTGTCTGTTAAATGGGAATAATTGAACACCTTCCTCCTGGGTCTGCAGTGAGAAGAGACCGTGTCTGTCATGTCCTTGGCACACTGTAGTGCTCAATAAATGTCACCTGTCAATTTAATAATTATTCTTTAATCTGTGGAGAAAGGGGTTTCTTCTATCGGAAGACAGTTTTGGCATTGCGCTGGGCAGGTCCTGAATGTTAGAGGGAAAAACATGAGGTCCTTAGGCATCAGGGACCCCTGAGATGGAGGTCTCAAGTCAGCTGCCTTCTGATGAGCTCCCCAGCCCGGGAAGCAGGCGGAATAGCACCCGAGCCTCACTGGCCCCACTTTCCAACCACTCATATCCTTCAGGATTCCAGGAGATCGGCCGCCTCCCTCCCCACAGTGGCCCTCAGAGGTGAACACCAAAACATTCCCCACCAGCTGACAATACGCAGGAACCCCAGCAAGCCAGGCTCCAGGGTGGTGGAAACCAAGCCCCCACGCCCCCTCCCCACCTCCGCCTCCCCAGCCAGCACATTTTAAAGACACAAAACCAATCAATAGGGAGCTTTCAGAGAGTTGCTGTCAGTGGCTAGAAGAGAATAGATACTGAGAAAGTCATAACGATGATAAATCCAGGATCCGCTCCTCTCTGACTAATGTAGGCACTAAAACACGCCATGAATATCCTGCTTTGAAACGTGTCACGCTTCTGAGGGACCAATCAATCTCTGGCTCTCGGTGGACCACATTAAAATAAATTTGTCACTGTGAGTTTATGAAATATTGATGGTGTTTTTTAGTCAGGGTGTTAGGAGGTGGAAAGGTGTATCAGAAGAGGGAGGCAGGGAGTGGGAGAGTTGCTTTAATGAATTATCTCCAGGCTCGGAAGGGGGACATCTGCAGAGGCCAGAGGAAGAGCGAGCACGGAAGAAAGTACATCGGCTTGGAGAGCAAAAGAGCTTCCAGGAGGAGGAAGCCCAGAGCTGTCCTGTCTAAAGGGCACCACAGAGAACGCTAATGAATAGGCAGCCCTGGGAGAGGTTGGCTGAAGATGAGGGTTTTCTCCTAAAAGAAGGATTTGCATGTGTAAATCCACATCTTGGAGAGACATATCGCATTAACATATTACAGGTTCTGAGAAATCCTGCAGTAAAGAAGCTCGGGTTGATTCTGTGGAAGCTAGCATTTCCCAGACTTCCCTGATTTGGTAAGCCCAGCGTCTTGCTGAGCGCTAGGGTTCCGTGGAAACCAGAACAGCACCGGTATCAGCAGAGCGCTGGTGAGAGGCCCCGTCCCACATCAGCTGAATCCGAATCGGCATGTAACAGGATCTGGGGGATTCACGCAGAGTCAAGTATGGAAAGGCCTGGTTTAAGTGGTTCACCAGAGAAAGAAGACCATGTAGCACAAGCTGAGACAGGCCCAGAGAATGCAGGGCTGGCTTCTGCCGTCACCCCGCCCACAGCCTGCACTGGGGGGCTCAGGGACTGACTGTCTGGCCTCATCTGACATCGGGTCTGGTAGTCAGCTAAGCTGTCCTCAAAGTGGCAAACACTCAGCGGGCATTTTTAAAATCAGATATGCAGTGATGACTCTTGAAACAAGTTGAAAAGATGGAAACCCAGGGGTCTTTTTTTTACATTTGCAAAGCTAGAAGCCAGAAGAACCTCCACCAGCACCAGGAGAGCTGAGCTAAGGATCAGCCTGCCCTACCCACTCTGCAGGCTCCGACTTGTCCCTTGACCTCCAAAGACAGCTGGTGTCCACATGTAGAAACCAGAGTGGAGAAAGGACGGGAGCCCTGGGAGAGCACTTCTGTCGTATGGTATGTGAGAAGCTCACATCCTGGAGGGACACATCCCAGTTCCACTGCTTAAGAGCTGCGTGACCCCAGCTAGTGACCCCACCTCTCTGAGCCCCAAGATCCCAGTGGTCTTGCTCACCGTTGCACCCCCAGCCCTCAGCACATGTTTAAAACCTAGACTCACTGAAAGGATGTTTGATGCATGAATGAAAATACCATCCAAGCTGTGTGGTGGGGACCCTCCTAGTTCCCGCCTTTCCAGGGTCACTGAGAGAATTCATGAAATGGGGCCAGGAAGATGCAAGGCACATAGTAGACCCTCAAAATGGGTCTTTGCTTGACTTATGTATTGGCGGGTCCCATTGTAGACGACTGAGGGAGGTTTTCCCTTCCTGCTCACCCTCTGGCAGCTGAGACAGTCAGTCTGGCTCTGGGCTTTGTTAATTACCAATCTGCTTCTCTGGTTGGTTCAGGAGGCAGAACAGGATTCTGTTCCTGCTCCTGGCTTCTGAACCTCTTTGTTCCTCAGAATTGCCCTCCCCCTGCCCAGAAGGGAATTGGTGGTCAGGAGCCGCATCACACTCTGCAGACCAGCTCTTGAGGCTTCTTGACCGTCGTCTACTGACCGTCAAAAAAGGCCCGCTTCCCTGGAGAGTCAGCTTGGAAAAGTATCTTGTTCTTTTCCTTAAACGGCTAAAATAGTGTAAAGAAAGCACTAGCCTCTGGCAACCACAGGGATGGCCCTCTTCCTTCCTCTGCTGACATACCTCGTGGCCAGGACAGGCTGCTGGATTTCTTGCCCTCCTCTGGTGTCTGAGCAGACCCTGGTCCATTCCTCCTTCAGTTAACTGAGTCTCCATTTTCTCTTCTGTAAAATGGAGAGAATGAATCCTCCCTAACATAGTTGGGACAAGCACTAAATGAAATAATGCATGCAACCGATTACTGATTAATGCTTTATAGATACTGACCAATGGATGATGCCTCAAATGAACCAAGCATTCAAGAAGTGATATTTAAAGGATTCTTTTTTACATCAGCACATGGTACAGAAGATGCTCCACAAAATTCTCTGAATCAAGGAAGGACCTGACACGCCAAGGAAAAAATATATGATGATGTTTTAGAAGCAGAAACAACAACGATTTAGTGATTAATTAATTAATATTACATACATTATTTCATGAGAGTATTAAAAATAATCCAATGAGATAGTTACTATTAGGGTCCCCATTTCACAGATAAAGAAACTGAGGCACAGAGAGGTTAAGTAACTCACCTAAAGCCACACAGCTAATAAATGGAAGAGTTGGGATTCAAACCTAGGTCTTTCTGACATCAAAGACTGAGCTCTGGGTCACAAAGTTATATCACACAGTGCTTTACAACAGCTAAAACTGCATCCAATCAGTTTCCCATAGAAAACAAAAATCTGCACCTCCAAGACTCAGCTTAACTAGAAAAACAAAAGGAAAACCAAATGCCTTGAAACTGCTCCACATTCCACCAGGCACCCCACTAACTGATGATCAGTCCCCCAGATGCTGATACAAAGGAAAGAAGTGGTCACAAGGAGAGGTGTGCTTGTGTCCTTTTTATATTGTGTCGGCTGTGAGACTTGGGACAACTGAATGAATCCCCAAATCTCCATTTCCCCGTGTGGCTTATAGAGTCATGGTAGGAGTTAAAGCAAGCGGTTCAGTAACACAGCCAGATTCCTACCGTGCATACCCAGCTCCAGGCAAAATGGCAGGTTCCTCAAACCCAAAGAACTGCCTGGTGAATTCAAACCAGTAAAGGCCGGTGTTCCTGTAACAACACAGAGGTTGGGAGCAACCAACTCTACTCTGGAGAGGGGCAGTCAGAGAAAGGCCACAGAGTTCTTATCTGAGTGGGTTCTTGAAGGATGAATAGGAGTTCTCTAGGCAGATGCGGAGGAAGAAGAACTTCCAAGGAAGACTGTAGACAGGAAAGGGCTTTGCAAATTATGACAAGTGACTGTGTTTGCCCCAGTATCTGCCCAACGCCATGTCATGAAGAAGTCAATTTAGCCCATGCATCCAGGTGTAGAACCCTTCCACGGTCATGCAAGTGTGGCTCTCAGCCCCACTAGGAGGTGCACTTCCACAGTCTCATTGCTAGAGTGACAGGATTTCTGACACGGTCCATCTGTGCCACCACGCAGGCAGGTGATGCTGGATGGTTAAGCGGCAGACAGTCTCCATCAGTTAAGTGACAAAATCAACCCAGCCCAGGGATTGTTATTATGCTAACACACCAAGTAAATGACTAGCTGACTATCTGACTTTTCAACCAAGCACGTTATGACACTACACAGGATTTACCCCTCTGGGCTTGAAACCTTTAGGAGGCTTCCTCGGTCAAGTCTCCATATGAGCCATAAATGTGAGCAAAAGCAAAGAAGCACCCAAGTGCTCCTTGATTATCAGCTGTATGTGTGCCTAACACCCCAACACAGACATTTGGTAGCCAGAAAGAAGGTCCAAGAGGCCCAAAGTCAACTATAAATCATGGGAACTTAGCTCCCCCTCAGGCAGGTGCATGGAAATAAAAAGTCAAAGAAAAAGTGGAAGAAAAGTGTCAATATCTACAGGACACAAAGGACCTCTATGACCAACTTCCCCACTGTGGTAGATTGCATTATTCTCCACCATACTGACTGCCCTCCCTAAGGGAGAATTATATGCCCCCATCCCGCTGAGGTTGGACATGGCCATGTGACCTGTGCTACCCTTCCCTGGAAGGGGATTAACTAAAACCCTGCCTTGTTGAAATCAAGAGTAGCCACCTGACTTCCCTCCGCCAATGGAATACAGGCAGGAGTAGTCAGTGTCACTTCTGATTAGAAACTATAGGAGCTGGTTCATCACATAGCATAGCTTTCCTTTCTCTCTGGCACAGACTGACAATGTCCCATTGTCCCACGGAGGCTTCTTCATCAGCCTGGATCCCAAGGTGCAGTCATGTGGGAGAGAGCCAGATCCAACATGAAATGTACGTGCAGCGTGAACAAGAAATAAATGTTTGCATTTTAAGCCACTGAGACTTGGGAATTATTTGTTATCACAGTGTAACTTAAATTTAACTGCCTGTTACATCCACCCAGCGCCATGGAATGGAAGAGAATAAGTGGCAGAGAATGACTGACTGAAGGCACTTTTACCATATAGAGTTTCCACCAACTAGTAAAGAAACAAGGTCCGAAGAATTTCCAGAAACTTCCAGCAGCAGTTCCTCTGCTCTTAAAGCAGAGGTCCTCCACCAAGGCCTAATCTGCACCTCCCCTCCCCGCCCCCAGGACATTTAGCAACTTCCACAAGGATGTGGGGCAGAACGTCCTACAATGCAGAAGATACCTGCCACCACAGAGTCATCCGTCCCCAAATGTCAATAGTGCTGAGGCTGAGAAACCCTGCCTTGGAGAGAAACCAGGAAGGGGGGAAGGAGAAGTGGGCTATATATCATATTTAACAACAAAAGCGTGTAACATCTACATACCATTATTGAATTTACAAAGTGTTTGCTCATACCTTCTCTCATTTCACCTTTATGCTTCTCCTGAAGGATGAGGACTATTAGCCTATCTCGTCGATGCGGTAGCAGAAACCCAAGCTCACAAGTTTACCTGAGGGCACATTTACAAAGAGAAGATCAGAATCCTAACCCAGTGTTGCTGCCCCATTTTCCTACCATGTTTCATTAAACCATGGCCATTTACAATGTCATTTCCTCCAGGACGTAGATCAATATTCAGTCACTCATACGGGGGCAGTGGCTAAAGACCGATCTGGTTAATTTCAAAATCTTCTAATCCCTTTGAACATGGGGATCAGCAAAACAGGCATATTACTCAGTGCATTTGTTTTGGTAAGCATAGCTTTGTTTTAATTATTTATGATGATGCCAAGTGCAGACTAGTCAATGACCCTGGTATATCTTGTCAAATAAAAATGCATTGGAGAAGTCTCTAAGCCACAGAGCGCTTGAGTCTTTGCTGAGGAGTGGAGCAAAACCATAGCAGGGATTCTTGGTGGTAAATCACCTATTGCCCGACCAATTAGCCAAACCACAATGAGGACTGCTCTCTCCTTGGGCATTCCCGTGATGCCAAGAGGCCCCTTCTTCCATGGGTCTCATCAACAAGGGCTGGCAAAGCAAAAGCCAGAGGCATACGGACTGTGGGAAAACCCACCATCCAAAAATATCATGCAGGTCAAACAGTTCCTCACTGACAAAAATATGTCGTGCAGTCCCCAGCAGGGCCCCTTAGCTTACAAATACACAGAACAAAACAAGACACTCTTCCCATGAATCATCCAGGCCCACCCATCGCCAGGGCTCAAGCAATCTTTCCAAGTCTATCCGAAGACCTCCAACTACTAATCCTGTCAATTAGCCCCAGCCTGAATACGGGTAAGAGGCCTGTGAAAAGATAATAGTAACAATGGAAATCAATAAGTATTCTTATATCCCTAGAGGGCTACAAATAATTGTTCATCAATATAATTATCTATTCCACTTTGCACGGATGGTTACAACTATCATTGCATTTGGAAGCTGCCTTGATGGCAATGTATTAATCTGGTAGACAGTCAAGGATTGAGTGAAAACAGTATAAAATCTCCTCAAGAAATTAAAAATAGAACTATCATATGATCCAGCAATCTCACGTCTGGGTATATATCCAAGAGAAACAAAAAGAGATATCTGCAGTCCTTGTTCATTGCAGCATTAAGCACGAGAGCCAAGATATGGAATCAACCCAAGTGTCTGTCGACGGATGAACAGGTGAAGAAAATGTCACACACACATACACACACACACACACACACACACACGCACATGCACACACACACACGATGGAATATTACTCAACCTTAAAACAAGGAGGAAATCCTGTTACTTGAAACAACATGGATGAAACTGGAGGGTAATAAGCCAAACAGAGAAAGCCAAACACTGCGTGGTATCTCCTGTATGTGGAATCTAAGAAAATAAATAAAAAATGAAAAAAAAAAATCTAACTCATAGGAACAAGGAGTACAAAAGTGGTTGCCAGGGGCTGGAAAGTGGAGGAAATGAAGAGAGGCTGATAAAAGGGTATAAACTTCCAGTGATAAGATGAATACAGTGTAAGGACCTAGTGCATACCACAGTGACCAGAGTCGATAATACTAAAAAAAAGAAACAAAAAAGAATTGAGTGAGAAGGCACGGTACAGTGTGTGACTCCAGGAATATGTATGAATGTAACATTTCTAGTTACCCTTTTCTGACCTTGATTTTTGAGGGATTTTGACATAAGGTAATAAAACAGGACATGGTGAGGTATGCAGAGCCCACTGGAACTAAAAGACTGAGAAGATACTGGGGTCTTTTATCAATTTTCTGTAACAGTATGTGGACAACCTCCGGCAGAGTGAGTCCACTGACCAGCACAGGAGCTTCCCCTTCAGCAGAGGCTCCTGGTGCCCCGCCCACTTCCCCTCGCCGCCTCAACCCACCTGGGCCAGCAGGTGGAAGGATTTCCGCTGGCGTGCCCACCTGCAGTGCCTGCTCCCATACCTCCTTTCTTCCCCGCCTCACGACCTTTCCTAGCAATCCCACGAGCACAAATGCCCCCAGGGACGATCAGTGGGGTTTGGAAGTCCGCACATAAACACCTCCCAGCCTCCCACCCTGGGAAGATATGAAGCTGTACCCAGGGCTCCCCAGCAGGATTAAGCCCCAGTCCCCCACAATTATAATCATATACTCATTAGCATGCCATTGGGAGGGGGGACTTTTCTTCCTTCTCTGTCCTGTTTTCCCTACTTCCTCCCCTGTGCTTTCTGGGATCACCTCCCAGATAAATAAAGGAGCCCACACCCAAGGAGTGTGGACTCTGACCCTCCTTGAGGTTCAAGTATATGGAAACATGTACAATAGACAAGGGTGAAAGAGAGTAAAGCCAGATGACAGGGAGGACCCTGCACTGGAGAGTGAAGGCTGACAAGGCAGAGACACTAGAGCAAGGAGACTAATGCAGCCTTGATGGTCTAAGGGTTGGGGATAGCTTGGTTCCATGCAGATGGATGAGCCTGGTTCTAGCTTTTTCCATGACCAGTGCCGTACCTGCCCAGTGTTCGTTACTCCTTTTTAACTTCCTCTAAGAAAACTGTCATCCTCCTTGTGTCCATTGTTGGTTGCAGGGCCATTAGAGGTGACCACTTCCCATGTGTGAAGTCAAAAAGAAATGATCCTCCTTCTTCTGGCCACTATCTAAGCAGGACCAGGGGCCGGCTGGCAGCCTATGGTTAGAAGCAAGACACTCTCTCTAAGGACCTGAGTCTTGAGAGAAGAAAGGAAAGGTAGGAGGAAATGGCTAGAGTCCAGACATGGCTTCAGAGGATGGGAGCTCCTGGCCAGACCAGTCCTGTCATGAAATCACTGCTGGGCTTCCTGATTCACATATCTACAGGGCTCATGTCGGCCCTGGTCCCCCACCTCTAACAATCCTGAGGTTCCAAATATCCAATTGATTTCCTCTTACTTGAATTTAACCAGTTGATTTCTGTTATTTACAACCTGAGACCTTCACTGATATTTGCAATGCAGGAGCCCCTTGGGTGGGAAACAGATCTGTGTGGGGTGGGGCGGGGCTGGAAAAGTTCTAAATCTAAAAACTATGAAATATATTTGGAACCCGGGATGTTTCAGAATGACATACCCACCAAAAGATGGTAAGTCAGGGGGAGGAAGTGTCCCTCTTGCTTCCTGGAATCATTATTACCTGAGCAATTAAAGAGAATGCACCCCAAAGGGAGAATGAACAGAAAGCTTCAACAGAGCCATCAGATTACAAAGTCCCAGTGCCACCATCCAAAGCCACCATCCAAAGCATTGGGCTGGGGCTTACAGAGTCAGGGAGGTCCTTCCTCATCACTTCACGGAGTGACAGTAACATCAGGGCTTGGCGAAAGAACCCAGGATTAGAGTCTGCACATCAAACAGCTACCCTTGGGTGGGGCACTGTCAGCAGCACCCTCAAAGAGACAGGATGCTCTAAAGTCGGGGTACGGGTTTGTCATCTCAGTTCTGCCGGCAAAGAGTGGCTACAGGATGGATTGATGAGCATGTGGAACCTTCTCTAGAACCCCACCCCCAAACCCTCTGGGAAATAGGAACAAAGAAGAGGCCTTCCCGCAATGAAGCAGGTTGGGGTTGGAGCACCCCCAGGTCCTTAATGGGCTGCACCCAGTAGCCCAGCAAAGGCAGGCATGGGCTGGGTCAACCCAAAGGCAGAGATCTTGAGCAAATTACCTTGCCCCTCTGAGCTTCACTCTCCTAATCTACAAATTGTTTCACTCTCTCCTTCATTAGGCTATTGCGAGGCCTAATGGAAACAACATATATGTTATGCTAGACCCTTGTGTCTGATTATACGCATTTGTGCTGCCCCTGCAAACTCTGTGTACAGCCGTGATACACGTGCCTGGCACATACATTATGAGAACTTCATCCCAAATGTGCACTGAACTATATCTGAGACAGAGTAAAGATTTACAGGTAAAGGAGGAAACTCTAAGGGGAGGAGGATGAGGGATGGGCTAACTAAGGGGTGGGGATTAGGGAGGGCACTGGTCCTGATGAGCCCTGGGTGACGTGTGGAAGTGCTGAATCACTGTATTGTACACCTGAAATGAACTAATAGAACACTCCCTGTTAACTCACTGGAATTCAAATAAAAGCTTAAAATATTTAGGCTAAATAAAGGAGGAAATTCTAAGTTCAAAAGGACACTGCCACCCCAAGGTCACCGGCAGACTGAGCCAGATGCCTGGGTGAGCAGGACAGTAAGCCACCCTCCATGCATGTGCCATTGTCCTCCTTCCCAAAGTTGTGGTCTCATTCAAAGAAATGCCCTCTCCCACCAACGATGGCCTGGTTTTTCATTCGAGTTAAGTAACTCTGTGCCAAACCCACCAATACGCCCAAAATTCAATCTGCAGGAGAAAACTGAAATCAATATTTTACTCATCACAAAATTCACTACGGCTAAAGGCAGAACAATAAAGCTTTAAAAAATTGGCAGACCTAGGGGCCCCTGGGTGGCTCAGTGGGTTAAGCCTCTGCCTTCAGCTCAGGTCATGATCTCAGGGTCCTGGGATCGAGCCCCACATAGGGCTCTCTGCTCAGCGGGGAGCCTGCTTCCCCCTCTCTCTCTGCCTACTTGTGATCTCTCTGTCAAATAAATAAATAAAATCTTTTAAAAAAATTGACAGACCTAACTACAGAAATTTCAAAGATTAACAGCAAAATGAGAAAAATATTTCCAACATACGTGGTAAAGAGTTAATATCATTAAGGTTTTCTTAAGGTTGGATCACACCCACCCCCCAGCAGTAAGAAGACCCACGCGGAGATGGGGAAATGCATGGTCCAAGGACAGAGAGAGAAAGTTCACATACGAAGAACCATAAATGGCAAATAAGATTTAAAAGGTGCAGCCACTCATAATCAAAGAAATGCAAATTAAGACAGTAATGTGATTTCATTGGCCATGGATTACATTCACAAAGATGAAGAAAATCCAACGCTGGCAACAGTGGAACTAGTGAGACATTCATATATCGCAGGTGGGAGTATAAATTAGTTCAAATTCCTAAAGCGCAATGGGACAATATGCATCAAAGAGGCTAGCATTATTCACACCCACTTAAGGATTTCATCCTAAGAAAACAACTGGAAATACGAACAAATATGTATTTACAAAAATGTTCATCATAACATTATTTATGGCAGCAAATAATTGAATGCACCTGACAGGAAACAACAGGGGAGTGAGTAAATAGCATATGGTTCACCCATACTGCAGAGTATTAGGGAGTCATTAAAGAATGCACTGAAAACACACGTTACAAAACAATATACGAGAGGATCACAACCAAGTAGAAATAAAATTATATTTACACCTATCGCATGTGCATAGGTAAACGACTGACATTTTATACTCCAAAATGCACATTGTTTTTACCCCTGGGAGTAGGACTTCAGATTCCACTCAGGCTGGTCTTAGCAGCAAGAAATAAGGAGGACTGACCCACAGGCCAATCTGGAGGAAACTCAGAGCCTTCCACATGTGGAGATCTCTCTTAATGGTATCCTGATACAAGACGGGAACATTAGGGTTCCACAAACTGAAAAATGGAAGGGGGATGTGAGAGCAGATATGAGGGAGATTTTAAAATTCACAGAGGGGCACGTGGTTGGCTCAGTTTATTCAACATCTGTCTTCAACTCAGGTCAAGATCCCAAGGTCCTGCTCAGCAGGGAGTCTGCCTCTCTCTCTCTTCCCTCTGCCCCTCCCACACCCTCCGCTCATGCTCTCTCTTGCTTTCTCACTCTCTCTCTCTCTCTCAAATAAGTAAATAAATTCTTTTTTAAAATAAAAAAGATAAAATTAACCAAGAAAATGCAGTACAGCTATATACCAATGGTATTGAAAAAACTCAGTAGGTCATTTTCTAGAAAAGTTACACTGTTCTAATGAACAACAATGACTCAGTAAGTATTGCAAGATCTGAATACACCAACCTGGATGAAAGTTCTTACCAATGCAATAAGCTAAGAAACTGAAATATGTGTTTAAATATTGACAAGAAAGAATCAAATAGGCATTATTTGCAGACATTATTATTATAAATTTAGAAAATGTAAGATAATAGAAGGATTTGAAGAGCTAATAATGGAATTCCATTAGATAGCTAGACATAAAATAAATATATAGAAATCTGTGGCTTTCCAGGAGATCAGCAATAAACATTTATAAAGGTAAATGAAAAATACCCAATCCATAGTACCAAGGTAATTGGCAATCATATTCCGTGCCCCAAGGGCCATATGAATGACTCTCTCCAGCCACTAGCAGTTATGCATAGCGTCAGTGTGACATGCTGTTTCCCCCTAATTCTATGCTCCTAATTCTGGCCATTATAGGGACTTTAGGAGTGAGCAGCATCTGAAGCATACTGAAGAAAAACAGGGTTTTCCCTATACTTCCTATTTGGTTAAACTCAAACTACTACTTTTCCCTTGATGGAATTCCATGTTAATGGAACTTGAAAATGGAACTTCAAGCTGCACTTGGAAATCAGTCATTGCATTAGTTAGATCTGAGTGGTAGTTCTCTAAGACATTGGAAGTGGTCATCTAGGACTCTCCTCTCATCTTTGAAAATCTAAAGACCTATTCATTCTAAGAGAGTGCCAAAGCAATGCCAAGACTATCACAACCCATTCTTCGACCTGTGGCTGGAAATTGTCTTTTGATGTTCCAAATTCAGAGACATTAAAACGTGGGAGGTGAGGGACCATGCACCAAGTTTCCTTAGAACTAAGGAAAGGGGGTTATCCTAGAAATTCGAACAAGGCAACCAACTTATTTATGAGCCCAGGAATAAAAGAGAGCCCAGCCAAATCTGGTTGTGTCCACCAAACCAAAGACGGGACAGCTTGTGGTAAAGAGAATGATGATCATCTTAATGATGCTGGTGGCAGTGAGGGGAAGGCAGGGCCAGCAGGGGAGATGGTGGCAGGAGTGGGAATGGATGACAGTGGGCATTGAGACAAAGGTGCAGATAGTTAAGGGAAAGCCACGGGTGCATCACCACTCTGAGGGTGAGATGTCCTTCCAAAAGCCTGAAAAGAAGGAAAATCACTCCAGGTTCATCTCCTCCCTTGGTTAAGGTATCCAGGGTATATCCAAAGAAACTTTTAAGCTTCCAGTGTTTCTGTCTCATCTTTGGAGCAAATTCTCAAAGACTCCCCTACCCCAAATGACCGAAGAATTCCTTCTATTTGATCTTCCTGATAGAACTCCTAAACCAATTCCAGTTCTGGAAATATGTCCATCTTGTGACTTGCTTCATCCTTGGCCTCGGTTATACCCCCCAGAGATGAGCACTAAATGAGTGAATATCCAATCAGGTCACCTGCAGGGAACTGAATAGAAGAATGAGTTAAAATCCTTAGAAGACTTCGTGTTCAGGACATCAAGGAAGAAGGATGGAGAAGAACCTTCATTTGACACTTAGCATGCATGCAGGCTTTGTCCTTTGTGTTTCCTGTATGTTTTCCCATTCAATTCATCCAAGAAGCGCAAGATACTAATACCCCCCATTTTACAGATGGGGCAATCGGGGCTCATAACCGCTCCCACTCAACCGCACAGCCTGTGGAGGCACGGACCACGACTCTTCTGCACACCAGTCTATCTCCAGGGTCTAGCACGGAGCTGGCACATGGTAGGTACTTGATGACTAATGACTCAATTGATTATTCCAAACCAAGGACCCCAGCTGGCAAATGACAAAGCCGGGCCTCCCACCCGGGGCGGCCTTTCCTATGCTTTTGTTCCAGCACACCGTTGGGGATCTGAGGTTTCCTCAGATGTTCAAAGGCAATTTTCAAGCCAAGCCCAAAATTTTCTAGTTCCCTGTTCCCTCTGGAAGGTATGTTTTGGGGGGAGAAGCACGTGGGAAAGATGAAATCGAAGAGGAGGAGTAGCTCCAGACATGACTGAGGTCCCCACAAATATTCCCCGTGGGCCTCATTACACATTTGAGCAAACATTACCTTCACTCACAGCTAAATTTCCTGTTTGCTTGGCTGATCAATTCCTCATCAAATTTTAATGCGGGGTTCAAACCGTCTGTGGTGTTTTAATTAGGCCCAAGATTGCAAAGTGTCTGAGGCAGGGCTGAGCCTCATCCAAATCCCCACTGCCCGCTGGGGTGTTGCCAGGGAAGGTGGGGGTGGGAGCTGAGCAGAGCTGGGCTGGGCCAGTGCCAGGCCCGAGCAGACCTTCTTCCTAGGTATGCTGTGCTCTCTAGTGGTGACAGGCTGGGGAGATGTGGCCACACAGCCCCAGGGGCTTAGAGCCCTCTGCCGATGCCCTCCAGTCCCTGAGGATTTAAAGCTGTCCTGCCTCTCCCATGTTGCTCCTTCCTTCCTGCTTCCTCTCTCTTCTCTTCCTACAAAACAGTGTCCCAGTAGCCTGATGGGACAGGCAAGCAAACACTGGCCCACACAAGTTGTGTGTCTGGCACTGTGCTAGGAGGTGGGGAGAGAGAGAAAAATTAGGCACAGGACCTGCCCTCAAGTAGCTCATCGTGGAGAAGACGGAGGTACATACGATTTGAGGGAGGTATGACAAAGCCATCTATGTTGCCCTGGAGGCGAATGACATGGTGACAGCCCCAGTGTCTGAGTCATTAGAAGGCCAGAGGGTGATCCAGATAGTGGGGACATAGAGATGCTGATGGATATTGACCAACATGGATCAATGGATAGATCTGGATGCTCCATGTCCAATGACCCCCATTACCACTGTCACTTTCCCATGGCAACCCCTTCCTCAGAACACAGCCTCTAGGAGCCTTCCTCTAAGCTTGCGTCTGCTTCTGACCAAACAGACCAGGGTGGTCAGAAACTAAGCACCTAGAAACGTTTCCCTTTTGGAGGCCACCCTCCTCGTCCAGCCTGGGTCACTTGAAGTTACAGTTCTTTTGCACCTTAAGGATACCCAGTGTCCATGACCATAGTCAAGGCCCTGAGAAGTGCTGCAGGAAAGGTACCAGGGTCACTTTGCTGAACCCTGTGTTCTCCAAGTTCATCTGCACACAGAACACTTGTTTCCTTGAAACACTAGATAACATGTTCCCTCATCACTAATACTTCCTGAATCTAGGCTCTGCACAGCAGAGCCTGTGACAGGTCAGGACTAGACACACTTTCCAAAGGACACAGCAAGGTAAGTTGCAAAGTGCCTAGCACTGTAGCCAATGGTGTGTCCAAGTGAATGCAGCATGCTTTCAGTCATGACAGAGAAGACACAACTGGAAAGAAGACAACCCAGCGGGGACCAGGTATGGAAGGCTGCCCAAGTTCAATACCAGTAGTGAGAAGAAATAGAGATCTACCTGAAGATGCTTGCCCTGATGCTCTTCTTAGACTCAGGGAGGGAAATGGTGGAGCTTATGTTTGATTGAAATGGCCAGCCTACATTTTTAAGGCATTTACAAGTAACAGAATATAATTAGCTGAATGTAGTAGTTTCCAAACTTGGTTGAGCGTGAAAATCACCTGGGGCATCTGTTACTTGTACTGATTCCCGGGCTGCGCCCGCCAGGATCCTGATTCCACAGCACCAAGGTATTGCTGACGCAGCATTGCTGTAGCTCACCATGTCCCTCCATAGCGCTTTGTGAAATGCCAGCTCCATGGGATGCTAGCATGTCCTACCCAGAAAGTGTCTGTATTACTAATGACGTGTGCTGAGTTCCCAGTGTGCACCAAAGGAGAGAGAGGGGAGAGAGAGAGAGAGAAAGGCAGGTGAAGGAGAGGGGAGGGAGAAAAGGGGGAGAGACAGAGAGAGAGAAGGAGAGTGGGAGTAGAGGAGAGAGAAAGAGAGAGAGAGAAGGGGATGGAGAGAGAGACAGAAATGCCCCTTATCCTCACACAGCCCAGTAAGGTTACCTCCCACTTTCTGGACAAGGAAACCAGGCATAGAGAGATTAATGAGCTGCCCATGGCCATGAAGTTCTAAGGCTACCATCCCTTGAGAGGCCAAGGGTGATGACCAGCTGACGGCTGATGGGTCAGTGGTGTCACCCACAGAGATGGAAATAGGAAGGGGAGCTTTTAGGGGGATTAGGGGAAGAAAAGGGTGTGTTCAGTTTCAGGCATGCTGTGTTTGGGACACTGTGAGATATCCAGGTAGGAAGTCTCCACCAGGCAATAAATGTAGGTAGAAATCTCCACCAGGCACCCAATGTGGGAGCGTTAGGAAAGGGAGATCATCTGGGGAGTCAAAGAGCTGAGAGGCAACAACGCACAGGTGGTGGTTATGGCCACCCTAGGCCTCCCTTTTCTCTTCTCTAACGGGAGTTAATTTATCTAATATGCCTCATGCAGGTTCCTCAATAAGTTAAACAGAGTTCACAGAGGACCCACAGTTCCACTGCCAGCATCTACCAAAAAGAACTGAGAATAGGGACCCCACCCAAACTTCATGCGCATATGTTTATAGCAGCTCTTTTTATAATAGCCACAGGGTTCAAACAATTCAAATACCCCAAACTGATGAGTGGATAAACAAAATGTGGTCTACACACAAGACGGAGTAGTATCCGGCCATAAAAAGGGACATAGTATTGCTATAGGGCTGCAACAGGGATCGGCGGTTGATGCACATTGATGAGTGTTAAAGACAAGTGAAAAAAACAGACGCGAAGGACATTGTAGTCCATGATCCCACCGAGATGAAATGTCCAGAACAGGTACAACTGTAAACACAGAAAACAGATCGGTGGTGGCCAGGAGCTGAGGGCTGAGGGGAGTGGGAAGACACTTCTTCACGGGTAACCTATTTCCTTTGGAGGGATTAAATGTTCTGGAACTAAAGAGTGGTGATCCTTGTACATTATGAAAGTACTTGGGCCAGATTTTCAAAGGGTTAAAACAATAAATTGTAGTTACCAATATCATACCATAAAAAAAAAAATCCTGCCTTATATAGAAGTACGAGATCAAATAACATGTAAAAGGTGCACACGGAGGCGGTCAGGACTGGTTACAGGGCTTGGAGTAAAGATGACTCAGGAAATTTGGTGTCATCCTTAACAAAATAGAGTCTCGTTCCCATGCAAAAAAAAGCAACTCTGTAATTTCTGGTTCATATAAAACTTGTGTGTGTGCATGAGGTGTGGGGAAAGGAATGAGGAGACTCGAACAAGTTTAATTCAAGAAGTTCGCCCCATCCCGGGGACCGTCCGCTTAAAGCAAGGGACCACCTGCCACCCAGTTGATTTATCTTCATGTCTCGCCTCCTGCTAAATAGCTCCCACAAACCCTGGGTTGCTCGAGCCACACACCAGAGCACTGTCTGCTCAACTCCCTCCTGTCCACCACTCCCAGTCCACCAGCGGGTTCTGCCAGTTGCATCTCCAAAGCCCATTTCAAGGCTGTGCACCTCTCCTCTGTTGCCACCACACAGGCAAGCCACAGCCCCCTCTGGCTGGGTGTGAGGAACCTCCCCAGTCTCCTCATTCTGCCCTTGCACCTGCCTTCCATTCTCCATGCACAGTAACTGGACTGGTCTTTTCCTTCTAATGGTGAATCTGGTCATGTCAGAGCAACAGCAAGCTCATGCCGGGGGACACCTTCTGCCCCAACAACTCTTCCTTTGGGTCCAGGCTTTGCCTCCCTCAGACCACTTCCTCTGGGATATTTTCAGTATGGACGCTTGGCCAGCTGCTTAGGATTTGTATTAAAGTACCTTGCACCAGGTAGCTTAGACACAGAAAGTTGTATTCTCACAGCTCTGGAGCCCAGAAGTCTGAGCTTAAGGTGTGAGCAGAGTTGAGATCTTCTATGGCCTCTCTCTTTGGTGTGTAGATAGCTGTCTTCCCTCAGTGTCCTCCCTTCCTCTTCTTACAAAGACACTGTTGCATTGGACCTCCCCTATGGACCTCACTGGACCTTAACCACCTCCGTAAAGACCCTATCTCTAAATACGGTCACACTCTGAGGTCCTGAAAGTTAGGACTTCAACACACGAAACAGGTGGGAGCACAGTTCAGCCCCTGACGGTCTATAATGTACTAGTTGTGATACTAAGCGGTTCGCTCGACCTCTTGGAGCCTGGACCGCCCCTTCCACACAGACAGATGCTTCCCGCCTGTCCACATCGTAAGCATCTGAGGAAACACACGCAGAGCCCACCACTGGGTGCCTGATCCACAGGGACTTTCCTCCGTGACCATTGTGGGTGTGGGTCCCCTTGTGAGGAGGCGTGTGGCTCGGCCAGCCCCACAGACCACACCGCCAGCTTCAAAGGGTTAAGGCAGCAAGCAGACTTATCGACTGGAGCTCCTCGGCAGGCCCAGGGAAGCGTGACTGATTGGAAGCCTATTCGGAGGAGGAGCCCGCTTTGTGGGCCCAAAATAAATAAGGGACTGTCAATAGCTCAGATCCTCACCATCGACAAAGTCTGCAGTCTCAATAGGCAATTAACACTTTACAGGGGCCATTACCCAGCGGCCTCCCGCGTTTTACTGCACATTTTCTGCCATCAGCTCTGGTATGGAAGCTTCTAAATAAAAACATAAAAGTGAGCTGGAACAGGCCAGCGCTCTGCCTGACTGCCGTCACGGAGCCCACAGGCAGCAGACAGAGCACAGTCCCCTCCTGCTTGCGCTGCTCCCTTGTCCTGCACGTGCGTGTGCCTGTAAACCATCTGCTGAGCATGTCTGGGGAGGCATCGGGGCACGGCTCCGTAGGGGATGGGTCGGGAGTCAGGCTGCCAGGGTTCGAACCTGACTCCAACACATTAGCTGTGTGGTCTTGCGCACACGGTTTAGCCTCAGTCTCTTTATCTGTAAAATGGGACTAAGAATAGAATCGACTTGGTGGTCGGGAAGAATAGAGGCCTTTAGCACAATGCCTGGCCCATAATTAGGCCTCCACAGTATTGTTGCCACTGCCGTCAACAGAAGGAAGTGGATCAACTTGGTGCCCAGACTAACTGGCCTTGGCATCTTCCCTCCAGTTTCTGCCACAGCCAGCATCTTTTTTTTTTTTAAAGATTTTATTTATTTATTTGTCAGAGAGAGAGAGAAAGAGAGAGAGAGATCACAAGTAGGCCGAAAGGCAGGCAGAGGCAGAGGGAGAAGCAGGTTCCCTGCCGAGCAAGGAGCCGGATGTGGAACTCGATCCCAGGATGCTGGGATCATGACCTGAGCCGAAGGCAGCCGCTTAACCAACTCAGCCCCCAGGCATCCCCACAGCCAGCATCTTGAATGAGCAAGGCATGTGCTCCCTTGGGCCAGCCAAATGGACCCTGTGACACCTCCTTGGGCTGCCCCCATGGATGCCCACTTGGGAAACCCGGTCTTGAATCTCCGCCCCAAAGATGGCTGTCGTCGGATCACCAGGAGTTAAATCAATGGGCACCCATGCACAGCAATAATCAGGAAGCCTGTGGGGTCCCAGCGTGTGGGAACCTCACTGCAAACTTGGGGAATCTCGAAGCAGACCAGAAGGCTGTAGGATTGGCCAGAAGCCTGGCCTTCCACAAGGGCCCTACCCGTGGGTAAAGCCCCAACGAGGACACGGCAGCAGTCTGGGCTCAAGAATGTGGGGCCGCTCCCAGCCTGAAGCCCGCGGCTATAAGTACTTGTACTCAGTGCCAAGGAGGCCACAGAGCCAGGGCCGGAGGATGATACCATCCACGCCGGATCTCCACGAGGCACTCAAGGAATCCCAGCAGGCCGGGGAGGGGGCTGATCCCAAAGCCAGAAGATGCTAGGAGCGGCGGAGGGGCCGTGGGGCCTCTACCCCACGCAGACTTCAGCAGCTCTGCCCCTGCCCCTCCAGCCTTCGGATGCCTCACAGCAAGTCATGCACAGAAAGGGGTCTGCAGTCAGAGCAAAGGGTTAAAAGCAGTGGTCTATCTGGAGCCACCCAGGAGAAACTGAGGCTCTCTCAGGCTGGGTTCTTCCAGAAGCGGGGCTGGAGCTAGCGATCTGAGTGTAGGTGCTCTGAAAACAACCCAGAAGGGTGTGACGGAAGCACATGGAAGAGGGAGGAACAGAGGGACGATTTTTTTTTTTTAAAGATTTTTTTATTTATTTGACAGACAGATCACAAGTAGGCAGAGAGGCAGGCAGAGAGAGAGAGAGGAGGAGGAGGAGGCAGGCTCTCTGCTGAGCAGAGAGCCTGATGTGAGGCTCGATCCCAGGACCCTGGGATCATGACCTGAGCCGAAGGCAGAGGCTTTAACCACTGAGCCACCCAGGCGCCCCCAGAGGGACGATTTTTGGTGAAGTCTCAGTCTCAGCCTGACTCCAAGGCCTGATTACCCCAGAAGAGTACTCACACCCCACTCCCTCATGGGCCTTGGGACACAGTGCTGAGCACGGGACTTCTGGCCTTGGGGCTGTGCCCACGCACCCGGGAGACCCTCCGAAGACAGGCCCAGGAGTGGGCAGTCGGCGGCAAAGTGCTCTGCAGCAACCGGTGTTGGGGAAACAGACGGTGCAAATCTGGTCCCAAGACTGAAATTTATCTGAGTCCTTTATCTGGGAAAGCAAGGAAGGCTACGAAATCTCCTCAGTATTTCAGGAAACAGACTACTGCAAAGACCCACCCTTTCCCATAGGACTTGGGTAAGATTCACAGAGGCCCTCCCTGAACCATTCTGCCTCTGACAACCAGACCCCAATATCCCAGCTTCCCGTTCTTCGCCTTCTCAAGGACCAGCTGAACAAAGCCTCCCCTGACTTACAAATCTGGATGCGTTCCATTTGGACATGGGACAGCGCACAACAGTGCCCACTACTGAGGCCAGCCAGACGTCCCTGGATTCTTCACCTCCCGTGGGACTGCAGACCTCCCTGGTCTCACCCCCGTGCTTGATTCCCAGCCCCTCCCTTCCCAGGCCCGGACCCCCCTCAAAATCCTGCCTATCCTTCCCAGCTCACCTCCTCCGGATATCTCCCCAGTACGCTTAGACCCAGTAGAAAGTTGTATTTGTTGAATGATACACAACTTTAGATGTGAAACGGGCTGTAGACTGTGACCAAGATCCCAGCAGCTTCACAGCTATCCGCCAGGTGAGCAATGACAGATCGTCTCATAAAGACGCACAAGGCCAGTTGGGGTCCAAAGGGTTGCTGGGTAAGGCAGAAATAGAATTATTTGGAAAGAGCGGCTGGTGACCATCTCTGCCAAAGCAGTCAGCCAGGCATTCTGCCTTCTTGGCTCTGGGAAGAGGGACTTGGGTGGGGGACCGATAGGGGAGAAGTCTCTTATTATGCAAATTAGTAGCTGGAGACACTGTGGGGAGGGGGGGGGCATTAAGGACCAAGGCCTCTCCTCTCCTGACACAGGGTGCTTCTCCCAGTGCTCCTAGGATTGCAGAAATGTCTTAGTAAGAAGTGAGCCACTTTTCCAAGACTCCTCCAGCAAAGGAAGGGATTAAAATTCTGAACCTGAACCTAAGAATGAGGTGTGGATTCTGAGAAGGTCTTTGAGATAACTGGATGCTCTGCCTATTTTCAGAACAAAACCACAATACGGGCTCCCATAGAAGATGCCCCAGAAGGGAAGGCAGCCTTGACTAGCAGCACCCTAGGCTGAAGGTTTCATGGTTCTGGAACATGTAACCAAGGCAGGAAGCTCTGGCTGAGCCCAGCCACCCTGACACAGTTACAGGACAAGGGATACAGCGTGTGATTCTGAAGTAGGACATCTCAGGCACCCCCTCACAGAAATGGCTGCTACTTTAGTTCTACCCTCTTAATCTTGCCTGAAGATGTCTTCTAACAAGAAACATTCAGGAAAAGGAATTCTGGAAAGTGCAGTTCAATTTAGCCAAGTTGACACATTATAAAACCAACCCAGATAACTCACAAAGAAATAAAGTCGACACCCTGATCAAACCATGCCTGAAACCTACATAGTCAGTTACATAAGCCAAGAAATTTCCTTTGTCATATGCTAGTATAAATTGGATCTTTTCATTTTAACTTGAAGACCAAGATTTTAAAATTGCACTAATGTTTAATTTGCAAATCAAAAGTATCATAACTATCATAGCCAGGGATTAGTATCAAGGCCCAGCACTAAGCCAAGAAGAAGAATGAGGCATCCAAATATCCCATAGAAAGAAAAGGGGCACAGAACAAGAAAGACTGAGTTAGTCTTACTATACTAAGCTCAGCTAAGGAATCTCGCCCTGGAGCAACTTAAAGGAAACTTATGGTCTCCGAAGCTAACTATTCCAATCCCGTAGCTCGCCTCAAATGCTGGGGAAAGGAGCAAATATTATCCATTCCACTCCTGGGGCACTTACCCATTCTCCGAGCCACAGCATTTCCTATAACTCTGTCCTCTGTGGTTGTTAAACTAGTTTATCATCATTTACCTTGCCACATGAGGCTATAGCCACTCTCATCACTAAACGTGACTCAGTGGCTTCTATGGGTTTTGTAAAGAATAGGGCCCTATTCCCAGTTAGAAACTTGAAGGAATAATGTTTACAAGAACAGTCCTTGAAGGAAGTTAAATCTACAATCAAACCCTGCCTTTATCACTGAATATAAAATATTAAGCTGAGTTACTTAACCCAGGTAAGCCAGAGTTCCCTCATCTGTACAGTAACTCCTATCCCACAGAGTTACCAAGAGGATTAAATAAGCTAATACACAAAGACTTACGTAACACTGGCACTTAATAAAGGATCCCTCAAGCAATTGCTTTTATGATGATTCTTTCTGCTGCGACTTTAAATGTTCTATGATTACTGCTACAGAAGCGATAGGATGTCATTACAAATGTTTAGGAAAATAAAAGAAAGTGAGAACTCGAAACTGTGTTAAAAAGCATGATGTCAGGGGCGCCTGGGTGGCTCAGTGAGTTAAAGCCTCTGCCTTCAGCTCAGGTCATGATCCCAGGGTCCTGGGATCAAGCCCCACATCAGGCTCTCTGCTCGGTGGGGAGCCTGCTTCCCCGCCCCCCTCTCTGCCTGCCTCTCTGCCTACTTGTGATCTCTCTCTGACAAATAAAAAAATAAATAATCTTAAAAAAAAAAAAAAGCATGATGTCAAGTCAATCTACACGTTAATCTTTCGGAAAGATCTCTAAGATGTGAGTGAGGGGAAAAGCCAGTTGCAGAACAGAGTATAGTAAGCTGCTATTTATGTAAAACGGGTATATGACAGAAACACTTGTATTTTCAGATACATCGTTCTAAATAGAACACGGAGAACACACTAGAACCTGTTACCAGAGTCTGCTGCTGAAGAGTATGACGTCGACAGGGCAGGAGCAGGTGGAGGGAGTGAAGGAACACTCATTTCTACGCAGTCTGAATTTTTTACCATGACAATGCACCCTGCATATTTATTTCACAGAAGTTTTATAAATGCCAATACTTAATATTCATTATCCTCTATAAATCAGTAATTCTCTAGGTGTGTCCTCAGACCATCAGCCTCAGCATTCCCTGGGAACTTGCTGGAAATGCAGATTCTCAGGCTCCACCAAGCATCTAGTGAACCAGAAGACGTGGGGGTGGGGCATAACCATCTGTGTCTTAACCAGTCCACCCAGTGATTCCGATGTGCCCAAAGTCTGAGACCCACTACTGGGAATGACCTTGTTTTGCTAATGAGCCTCTTTTCTACTTACTAGAAAAATCTGTTCTTTCCGTCCTAGAACTTAACCTCTTTGGAGCAACTACTCCATTGGCTTGAGATATCACTCATCTTCCACTTCTTGCCTTTTCTCCTGGCAGAGCCTGGGTAAGAGGGGCTCACCCTGCCACGTGATGCTGGGGGGCGTTGGGGGGAAGGGTTGCTGATCCATAAGGGTTACCCGAACTCTCCACAACAGTGCCCCAAACTTACCCACTTCCATGCCTTTCTATACTCTACAGGATTTGGGGATGGTTTCCTGCCTCACATGAATGTGCAGAGAACCAGATGCTGCCCTCAGGCCCTCCAAGCAGACACACCCTCACACACACACACACACACACACACACACACACATACACTCCCACTCTACCTCCAAGCGCCATGTTGGCCATAGGACTTTTTCCTGAAACTCATTACTTCTCAGGATATATCCCTGAAAGCCTAAAAAGGCTCTCCTCTATACTGGGATTCACCAAAGTTCATCTGAGTTGCCTACAAAAAATTCTGTCTTTAAGGCAAGTTTTCCCAAAATTCAATCAGTGAGGTGCAGCATTGGGCACCTTTTCAGAGACCAGCCATATAAAAGCCCCTGGGTTTGACACTGAGATCCCGTCTTTCTTGGACCCCAGTGAGACTTTGATCTCCCTTCAGGCAGGAGAATGACCTGTGTCATCACCAGTCTTTCCTTCTTCTCATTTCATGGCAGAAAGTCTATGTTCTAAGTTCTTCAGACTTTGGCTCTTGGGGACTCAAAACATTCTTTTCTCTCCCATGTTCCTGCCCCTTGATCAAAAGCCTTGGCTATACACCTGCAAATACATAGTAATGCAATTGACCCTTGTTTCCTTCATAGGACCCGTCCTCTACACACCCATGGTAGTGCGCACAGACAGTCCTGCCTACACAGAGCCGGAAAAGAGAGCAAGAAAGGGATTTTCAAAACAACATATAACTAGGGAGAAAATCATGCCTGATAGGGGTCTAGTATCCAAAACATAGGAGAAGTCTTACAACTCAAAAACGAAAAGACCAACAACCTGATTAAAATGAGCAAAAGACTTAACTAGACACTTTTCCAGAGAAGATGTACAAATAACCAACAAGCAGGCAAAAAGATGCTCATTCTGGAAATACAGAACAGGTGTTCATACAAAACCTGTACACAAGTGTCCGTGGCAGCACTGTTCACGGGAGCCAGAGGTGAGAGGGCACAGGGGCCCATCAACTGATGAATGGATAAGCAAACTGTCCGAGACTTGGGATTTTGTTTCCACAGTGTAATTTGCCCTATTCTGGCTCACACATTATCTGTGTGGTATTAAGGATATTTGGTAATAAGCACCGCTCGTGTTACTATACGGTCTTCCTGCCCATTGTGATCAAGTGTGGCAAGCGTTCTATTGGAAAGCTGTAGAATTGAAGAGCACCTCATGTTTCTGGGTTTAGGACTTCCAGCAATCCTTTTTTAATCCATTGATTTGCCTATTAAGGGCCCTCAAGCTGTACAACCCCCCCTCCCCCACCACCACAGAAAAGAAAAACTTGGGCCTTCCAAAAGTTAGCAAGGACTGCTTGGCAGTAAGCAAATCAGGTGCTTTTCATCAGTCAATTTGAATCTAATGTCAGGTTCTTTTAACAGCTAAATGCTTCTCTAGGAACTGGACTGTCCCTCGTGAAGCCAGCATGGCAGGTTTCCAGAAGGTGAAATGTGCTTTAACTGCTTTGCTTGCAATATAACTTGGCTTCTGTCAAACTCCAGTTATTCTCCTATGTTAATAAACGCCACGTGTGGGAAGGTGGAAACCAAAGGTCATATTCACATGTATATGTATATTTATATGCATGCATTAAACATGCAGAGAACATACGTATTCATTCATTCACTCATTCATTTAATAACTGTAGTGGAAATTTTATTGTACCCAGAGCTGGAAATAGAGAAATGTTTCATTCTCCCTGAAGGGGATAGGATGATGGTAGGGGGACCAATGACATGCCATGCATCTCAAAATAAATGCCCAAATTCTCCCCATGTTTCCTAAAGCCATGCGTGATCTGCTCCCTGCAGACTTTAGCTCCTGCCAGGTATGATGGTTAATGGTCTGTGTCAACTTGACTGTGTTAAGGGATGCCCAGGTATCTGGTCTACCTAGGTATTATTTCTGGGTGTGTCTGTGAGGGCAGCTCCAGAAGAAAGCACCATTTGTATCAGACTGAGTAAAGACGACCATCCTTGCTAGTTCAGTCGGCATCATCCAATCCATTGAGGGCTTGGATAGAACAAAAAGATGGAGAGAAGGTGAATCTACTCTCTCTGACTGAACTGAGAGCTCCATCTGCTCCTGTCCTCAAATATCTGCATCCCTGATTCTCTGGCTTTCAGACTTAGACCAGGACTTACACCATCAGCCCCAAATTCTCTAGCCTTTGGACTTGAACTGAATCACACCTCCAGGGTTCCCGGTTCTCCAGCTTGCAGATGGCAGAATATGAGACTTCTTGGCTTCCATAGTCACATGAAACAATTCTTGTTATCACTCTCCTATAGGTATATATCCTGCTGGTTCTGTTTTTCTGAAGAACCCTGACTCATACACCAAGCTTCTCCTATTCTTTATAGTCAAAGCACACTGGGTCAGAGTAAAGGCTAGGACATGGAAGCATTAGCCATCAGCCAAATAGGAGTCTGGAAACCATAGAGAGAATGTAGCCAAAGAAGGTTCATATTGCAGCAGTCCACCAAAGAACTCTTTAGAATAAGACTATCATATAAATAATTTGAAATTGTTTATATTATACACCCTGCCTTCCTGTTTTGCCCCTGACTCCTAGAGCTTCTGTAGCTGGTAAAAAGTCACCTCCATTTGCCCATTTGACAAGAGCAAATGATCAGGTGTTATGGTAGGCAGAATCATAGCCCTCCAGAAATATGTCCAAGTCCTAATCCTCCAGACCTGTAAAGATGTTAGGTTATGTGCCAAGAGAGAATTAAGGTTGTAGAAGGAATTGAATTTGCTAACCAGCTGACATTAAGATAAGGAGATCATCCTGCATTTTCTAGATGGGCTCAGTGGAATCACAAGGATTTCTTAAATGGGGAAGGCCAAGAGTTGGAAACAGAGAGATGACTTGAGAAATACTTGACCGATCACTCGTTGGCTTTGAAGATGGAAGGGGGCCATGAGTCAAGGAATGTGGGCAGCTGCTCAAAGCTGGAAGATACAGAAATGGACTCTCCTCTAGAACCTCTGGAAGGAATGCAGCTCTGCCAATACCTTGCTCTTACCATAAGACCCATTTCAGACTTGTGACTTCCAGAACTCTAATATAATAAATCTGTATTGTTTTCAGCAACTAGATGCATGGTAATTAGTTAAAGCATGGAAGTGGGATGCGCTGTCACAAGTGCCGAAAAAAGTGGGAGCATCTCTTGCAAGACAAGGATACAGAGTTTGGGGGCACAGGGTGTGAAGGGTGAAGGAAAGGCAAGAAGGACAGATCCCAGCCTGAGAAAATAGAAGGCCACAATTGGGTTGTGCAAGCCATGCTAACCCCTGGTAGTTATCCTGGAAGAAACACCCCAAGAACTAGGATCCTCAAAATAGCCTCACACTGAGCACAGAGAGGTCACATTCTCTGACTTCAGTGTTTGCTGTTTTTGTACCAAAAAAGAATTTTTTTTCTGACTTTTTTAAAACTATTTTAATTCTATTAATTAATATATAATGTATTATTGGTTTCAGGGGTACAAGTCTGTGATTCATCAGTATTATATAATACCCAGTGCTCATCACATCATATGCCCTCATTTATGTCCATCACCCAGTTACCCCATCCCTCCACCCTCTCCCCTCCAGCAACCTCAGTTTGTTTCCTATGATTTAGAGTCTCTTATGGTTTGTCTCCCTCTCTGGTTTCATCTTGTCTTATTTTTTCCTCTCTTCCCCTATGACCCTCTGTTTTGTTTCTTAAATCCCACATATCAGTGAGATCATATGATAATTGTCTTTCCCTGACTGACTCCTTTTGCTTAGCACAATACCCTCTATTTCCATCCATGTCATTGCAAATAGCAAGAAAGAAAATTCTGACTTCGTTTACCCTTTAAACATAACTTGGGAGGCAGTATGTAGTCTCCATAGCAGCAAGAAAAGGGTTAAACTCCTCACTTGCTAATGCGAATGTCCTCCTATCTCTCTATAGGGCAGAAATCAATGAAGGCTGTTTTCATCCAAGTAAAAATAAATCTTAATCACCTTTGTAAAGCAGGAGAAGATAAGCAGGCAGTGTTCTAAAAATGAACTCCCCTATTTAACAACTGTTAAGTGCTATATCTTGAACGATACCAAAGATGACATCACACTCAGGTTATAGGGTGGGCATCATCAGCTGCTGATTAGGGAGCAATTGAAAAGGGGAAGGAATGGAAATGAAGATACATAAATAGATTTTTTTTCAAAGTTTGTGGAGAGAGCTCTCTGAATGCATAAAGCACATAGGCAGGAACAAGAGAGCAATACATTTCCAACATGGGAAGCTTATATCAAAGAGGACATTCAGGTATCCCCCCCCACCAATATTTCATGTGGTGCTTTCATCATGATGACCTAGGCTGGATGGACTCTGCCCCTGACCCATGAAGCCATGAGAAGCCAGCAGCAGCAGTTCACATGTCCTCCATTATCTCCCACCTTCACCCCACCCATACTTGCCCCTGGAACCTTTAGAGTACAGATTCTGAATTTCCCTCCTTTACCACCAACAATGCCTATGTGCACACTCTCAATTCCTCCATCCTCCATGGCAGATTATATTACCGTTAAAAGTATTTAATTCTTCACTGCCCATAAAGACAGCATACATTTCTATCTCATTGACTTTGGGCTTGGTTTTCTGACATGTTTTAGCCAGTGCCAAATGAGCGATGAGAACTATACTATGTCCGCGCAGAAGTTAAGATGTGTTGCAAGTTTCCATCTGATTGATCTCTTGAACTTCCCTTCTGTCATGAGAATATCATGTCCTAGATTGGGACGACTCTATCTACAGGAGCCCCAAGGTGAAAGTCATACCAAGTAGAACTGCGGCTCAAAACAGCAGATGCTAAGATAGAACACACAAGAGAAATAAATTTTTGTTGCTTGATAAGGCACTGATTTTTGAGGGGTTCTTTGTTACCATAGCCTTTCCTATCAAATGCTGAATATTCTACACACATCAGTGATGTCTCCTCACCTGCTCAGTCCCTGCAAGAACATTTCCCAAGGTTTATCCTTCAGAACCACAGTTATGAAAGAAGCTTAAGAAGAATAGAACAAAATCAATTTGGGAAATTCTGCATCACCACTCTTGGAGATCTACAAGCCCATCAGTATATCAAAGGCACTGAGAAGTCCTGTAGCATATGGCATATAGCAATGATTAAAGACGTGAGCTCTGGGGTTATATTGCCTGGATTTGAATCCTAGATCTACTATTGCTTACATGGTGAATGACTTTGGACAGCTCACTTCATCTATTCAAGTCTCAATTTTCTCATTTGAAAAGTGAAGATAGTAATAGTACCTTCACAGGGTGATTATGAGGATTAAATGAGATAATGCAAATGAAGTACAATGGACTACTGTTCAGGCCACAGAATGGCCTACTCTTCTTTTCCAAACTCATGTAAATGGCACATAAACTGTTTTAAAGAGTTAAAAATATACATATAATGATGCTGAGAAATAATATTCCAATCTCCTTGGACTGGGAATGAAGTGAAATTCCACAAGTGTGAGTGGAGGCCAAGGCTGAAGTTTTACCAGGCACTGAGCTAGGACCAGGTAGTATGGATGAGGAGCTTAATTTCCAGAGAAGAATGGAAATTGAACATTCTTCCTGCATGGTGGGGGGGAAAGAGTCTTCCAAGTGAGGCCAGGGCCTATGACTGGGCTTTCCCCCAACTTGCGAACAGAGATTGAAAAGTTCCATCATTTACCCAAAAATGGTAGCATACCTGAGTTGTGGACCCACGGTGGAAGGAGAGAAGAACACATGAGAAACCTGGTACATGTTTTCTCTGACTCGGGGGCTGACACTGTTCTATCCCCAGCAAGCAAGAGCTCTGAGCTACTGATAAAAGACCAGTGTCTGAGTTGTGAACAGGGGAGGCCAGGCAGAGACAAGCCTGTGGAGAGTGAGGGTAAAGCAGGGAGGAGTTCAAAATTAAGATGGATGCTCAAACAAAAATTACAAATCAAAATAGAAAAATCAACATCTTCAGATAAAGATCCAATAAATAAAATAATGGGAGAATTTCTAAGGAAACAGAATAACATAAAGCATTAAAAAAATGTATAAAACTTGGGACAGCTGGGTGGCTCCGTCGGTTAAGCATCTGCCTTCAGCTCAGGTCATGATCTCAGGGTCCTGGGATCAAGTCCCGCTGAGCAGGAAGCCTGCTTCTCTCTTTCTTTCTGCCCCCCACCCCTGCTCATGCTTGATTGTTCCCTCTTTCTCTCTCTCTCAATCAAATAAATGTTTAAAAAACATTTTTTTAAATGTACAAAACTTTAAAAGACATGTAAGTTGAGATAGCCTCCATAAACAAAAGCAGGAGATCAGAAACAAAAACAGGCAGTTACAAATCAAGAGAGTCAAAAAAGGAAAGGAAATCATTTAGGAATCTTCAAAGTGAAAAATCAGTGAAGTAAAGGGCTGGACACACAGCCAACATTTGATATATATTATTCTAAAAATACTAAAGAAAACTGTTAAATTTTATGGAAGCTTCCAAAAACTTATTCAGTGAAGCCAGTGCTCTGAGGAACACCATTAGAGAATCACTGGTCTGTGCGGTATTTAACACATTAACCCCACTTTCTTCTTGACACTAGCATCCATCAGGCTTCTACCAGAGAAGCAGGGTCTGAAGGAGATACATATTAAGGGATCTACTGTGAGAAATCAGCTAACAGTTTGTAGGAGGTGGCTAGGCAAGTCTAAATCCATAGGGCAAGCCATCAGAAAGAGAAGGCTGGGACCTATGGGCCCACACTAAAACTAGCAAATTTCACTTTCCAAATTCTGCTTTTGTTTTATCTTTTTTGAGAGAGAATGAGAATGCGCAAAGGGGGTAGGGGGGTAGAAAGGGACAGAGAGAAAGGGAGAGAAAGAATCTCAAGCAGGCTCTACACACACCCTGTACAGAGCGGGGCTCAGTCTCACAACCCTGAGATCACAACCCGAGCCAAAATCAGGAGTCAGACACTTAACCAACTGAATCCCCCAGGCACCCCTTCCCGGTTCTGCTCTTACGGACTTCTACTTGATTGAACCAGTCTGGCCCATATTATCTAGGATGACCTCTCTCACTTTAAGCCAACTGCTTATGGACTATAATCATATCTACAAAATACCTTTACAGCAACACCTGGATTAGTGTTTGACCAAATAACAGAACTGTAACTTAGCCACATTGGCTTGTCCAAAAGACCATCACAGCTCCATTGGTCTTCCACGATACTCCACAAACCAGGTTGCTGACTACATTCTCCTAGGCTCCATTCCTTCTCTGCTTCCTTGAATGTCGCATATCCCACAGACTAGGCACATAGTCATTCTCCCCCTCTCTCCAGACTACATCATGTCTTTATCATTTTTTATCACACGCATCCACTTGGCCATTTTTGTGTATTACAGCCCTAACCAGTAATCCCAGCTCTGACTCCCCATGTGAACTTCTGGTCTCTATTTTCAATTTCTTGCTAGATAGCTGGAAAGGTTTTTTTTTTTTACTTTTTTGGGCCTCAGGTCTCTTATTCTATAAAATTGTGTTGTTGTTAGGATGAAAAGGTAATCTATGTAAATAGTCCTGCATATGCCTGGTACATAATCAATGTCGTAAGTGTGAATTACCATAATTATTACTAATCTTCTAAAAACAATAAAAGATATTGAGTAAGATAAGAACCATAGCCTGATGGGTCTCTCCCAGGGATCACCTTAAGGGCCAGCACTGAACTAGATGTCCATACTTGAATGGGAATCCATTATTTATTAATTATTATAATTTATTATTGTAATTAATTAATATTGGTTCTTTTCAAAAGTACTTCTCCTGTTTAACAATTTGGGCTAGTTACTGAGGTACCAGTTTACTGGGCTTAGGTTGCAAACAAACCCAATGTTTGTAACAGTGATGTCCACAATAGCCAAACTGTGGAAGGAGCTGAGATGTCCTTCAACAGATGAATGGATAAAGAAGATGTGGTCCACACATACAATGGAATATTACTCAGCTATCAGAAAGGATGAATACCTATGATTTTCATTGACGCAGATGGAACTGGAGGATAGTATGCTAAGTGAAATAAGTCAATCAGAGAAAGACAATTACCATATGGTTTCACTCATATGTGGAATACAAAGAATAGCGTGGAGAACCACAGGGGAAGGGAAGGAAAACTAAATGGGAAGAAATCAGAGAGGGAGACAAACCATGAGAGACTCTTGACTCTGGGAAACAAACAGAAGGTTGCAGAAGGAAGGGAGGTGGGGGGAAGGGGTAAGTGGGTGATGGACATTAAGGAGGGCATGTGATCTGATGAGTACTGGGTGATATACACAACTAATGAATCACTGAACACTACATCAAAAACTAATGATGTACTATATGTTGGCTAATTGAATTTAAATAAAGAAACACAAATTGTAAACTTCTACAAGAAGCAATTGCAAGTGACTAATGCAGTTATAGAAAACTTAAGTCGGGTTTAAAAGGAATGTGAGTGAAGAAAATTCTACACTGCTTCCTGTTTTAGGCTCTGATGAAACTCTTAGAGGACCATAAAGAAGGTAAAACAAATACCAATATAAAGTATTTTACATCACAATAGATTAACTGGTTCCCTTGAAAAGTCATCCGAGACCACAATCCCAAGGACCTGAGTTCCTGGTTCCTATATCCAAGGTGGATTTCCATGCTCCAGTGGGCCCCCTTCTCATCTGAGATCCTGTGGACTGCATAGTATTTGCACTTTCTACCTTATATTAATCATCTATTGCTGTCACAATTTTCCTTGAAACTTTTTGATTTAAACAATAAATATTTGTTATCTCACATAGTTTCAATGGGTCGGGAGTTTGGAAGCAGCTTAGGTAGATGGTTGCGGCTCCAGATTTCTCAGGAGATTGTAGTCAACATTGGCCAGGACTTCAGATTGGACTGGATTGGAGGACAAACTTCTGAAATAGCTCACTCATATCACTGGAAAATTCATGCTGGCTTTGACCTGACCAAGTCCATGCCTCATGAACCTCTTCATAGGCTTGGTCATAAGCCCTCACCAACATCCTCTTCTGAGCCCATCAGCCTTCTGTTAACAGTCTGTTCAACATAGTTGACATGCTCATGAACACTCTCCAACTTCTGCCATCTGAAGCCACCCTCCACAGGTGTGTTGCAGAAGCACAGACCTGCAGTACCAAAATCGCAGCAGTCATCCACCGCCACATCACAGAGCCATCTAAAACTTCGTGACTTAAAACAGCGGTAAACATCTATTACCTTCTCTAGTTTCTGTGGGCCAGGAATTCCGGAGTGGTTTAGTTGAGTTGTACTGGCTCTGAGTCGCTTATGAGATCCTGACCAAAATACTATAACTGCAGCTGTATGAAGGCCTACCTGAGCCTGGACGGCTGGATTCCAAGATGTCTCATTCACGTGGTTGTCACATGTGTGCTGGGTTGTGGCAGGACACCTCAGTTCCGCACCATATAGATTTCTCTACAGGGTTGCTTTGGGGTCCTCACAACATGGCAGTCAGGGATCCAAAGAGAGCTAGATGGAAGCTATGTCTTGTCTTTCAACCTCAGAAGCCACAAGATCATGTTCACCTTATATCACTAATAACACAGAGAAGCACTATGCAGTACACTTACATTGTGTCAGTACCATAATATGAATATGAAGAAGCAACAATTATTGGGGGCCATCTTGGGTTCCAGCTACCGTATAAAGGAACAGCAAGAACTTGCTCTCTACTCTGGCTGGCTTCCCGACTCCCTACCTTCCTGTCTCATTGGGGCCCTTTGTCTCACCCATTGCTTAACTTACTGGACATACAATGGAACAAGCAGCATAGTATTGGCACATGGCAGGTACTCAACCAATATAAATCACATGAATGAAGGAATGAGTCTGTAAACTCCTAAGTAATATTCATCATAATGAGCATGGGTGTTAGGGACTGAATGTTTGTGTCCATGACCCCCGCCACCAAAATTCATATGTTGAAGCCCTAACCATCAATGTGATGGTATTTGGAAGTGGGACCTTTAGGAGATAACTGGGTTTAAATGAAGTCATGGGGGTGGGGACTCCATGATGTGATTGACATCCCTGTAAGAAAAGGAAGAGACCAGAACTCTCTCTGTGTCATGTCAGGCCACAGTGAGAGATGGCCATCTACAAGCCAAGTATCTATAGAGAAATACAGGCTGCACCACTGACAAAAACCATATGACCAAAACCAAAACCACCAGGCAGAGACAGCCCTACAGTTCAAACCCAGGCATTCAAACCCCAGACACACGGCTTTCCCACAGGACTGTGGCCTTATGGTAACACAGTGGACGAGGGCATCAAGGAGAGAGATAGTAGGAGTTCCTGCCTCACTGGGTTAAAAGCAGTTACCATACAAGCACAGAGCTTATCATACCGCTTGGCACATAGTAGGGACTCAATAAATGGCAGCTCAAGCTGTTCTTTGGTCTAGCCTCTAAATCTCTGATTTGGCTGGCTTCACTTCATCAAGCAAGCCTATTCTCGGCACCACCTCATAGGGCCCCCTGACCTCAAGCCTCCCACAAGCAGATGTCAGGGACCTCAGGCTAAGACTGGCTATTTCATCTGCATGGAGCTCAACATCTGACATGGATTCCCCCCAACCCTGAACCATCTCCTCTTCCGAATGTTCTCATGGCCTCCTTTGACCCCTCAGGAATAATGAGGCTCAAAAGGATTATGGGGCCTATAGAAATGGGGGCCTTCAGCCCTCCTCCATCTGTCAGACCAGCAAAGGACTCCCAAAACAGCCTGCTGATGCTCCACCACTGGGCAGCTGTGGGGGAATTGGCCTCCCTCTGCCCCAGCACATCGCAGCTGGGCCATCTGCTCACACCAGGGGATAGAGCAGTTCATTTTGAGGGCAGCCTCCTCTGTGCTCTGACTGATTTACTCATTCTACAAGCAATCATCAAGCACCTACTAAGTGCGAGATCCTGAACTAGGCATGAGAAATAAAAGCTTTTTCCCTCTAGAAGCTCCCAGCTGGGTAGGGGAGATGGATTTTTAAAAAGAAATGAAATTGTGAATTCATGTAATTAGCAGAAGGTAAGTATAGAGGTCTTTGAGAGTGAGAGCAAGAGATACCTGTTCCAAGTTTGGTAGGGAGGGGAAATCAAGAAAGTGAAGACTTCCTGGAGGAGGTGGTTCCTAAGATGAGAGAAGAAAGACAAAGAAGAGTGACTGGGATGGAAAGGAGCAAGAAAAGGTGTTCCAGCTAGAAGGCACAGTAACCAACAGACTGTGACCACCTACAAGAACTTGAGCATGAACCAACTGTACCCAAGTTAACCCTCAGAACCATGCGAGATGGTAATAATAAAGGATTGTTGATGTTTTATCCCACTAACATTAAGGTGGTCTGTTAGCAGCAACAACAGAAACAGAGAAATCCCTTCAAGGGAGGATCAAGCTGACCTACTGGAACAGATGGAGAGATGAAGGTGCTCCTTGAGTCTTTGGTCTGGTTGTTTGGGAATTCTTGCCCCTACCCTCCCTGCACCCATTCTTTAGGTCAATGAACTCTTCTGAGTATGTAAATTAGCTCAAGTAGGATTCCTGCCACGTGCAACCAAATTAATACAGGTGATCTGGGATAAGCCCAAAGAGCATGATGTGCTTAGAGCACACTGCAGGGGGTGGGAGTAGTTGAGAGATGAAGGAGAGTGGTAAGCGCAGGACAGATCCCCAAGGAACTGTAGGACAGAGCAAGGGGCTTTGTTGCATTTAACTTATATCCCACCCAACTCCGCAAATAACTACGGGAGACTCCTGAGGACTTTTATTATAAAGGACTTTTTTTTATAAAGGACTTATATATATATAAGGATATATATATATATATGTATATATATATATATATATCCATATATATATATAAAAGGACTTTTATAAAGAACTTTTATTATAAAGACAATGTGGAGCCAGTGAACAATTTTCATCCAAAGAATAACAGGCTCAGACATGCATTGAGGAAAGGTCAGCTTGCCAGTTTGGATGATGTGTTGGAGGGAATTGAAGTGATCAGGAGTCTACTGATGGGATGCAGGGAAGAGATGACGAGGGACTGAAGCAAGGTGGGGCGGGGGGTGGAATGAGAAAGCATCAAGGGCTAGAATGGACAGACCTGGGGTCTTTTATGGAAAGGAGGATGAGAAAAGACTAAGATGATTTCCAAGTTTGTGGTCTGAGTACCTGAAGAGGCAGTGGCGCCTCGGCCAAGACTCAAGAGGGTGACTAAGTCAGGAGAGAAGGATGAGGATGAGGACTTGCACTAGTAGGTGAAGAGTTTGAAGGAGATATGGGGCATTAAAGGGAGGAAAGATCATTCATTAATTTATCCATTTAACACATCTATTGAGTACCTGTTTTATGCCAGGTACTGGTGAGCAAGATGAGTATAGTGCTTGCCTTCATAAATTTTACAGTCGAAAAGAGCAGACAGAAGTTAATTGAACATGTAAACATATAACTACAAACTCTTGAGAATGCTATGAAGGGAAAATATCAGAAGTCATGATAGCACATTACAAGGAAACCAAATGGAGTCTGGGGATAGATCAGTTACTGCTGTTACATCACAATCCCAAATTTTGGTGGCATAAAACAACCATAAACATTTATTATTTCTCACAGCTCCTGTAAGTCAGGGATTCCAAAAAGGCCCAGTGATAGTCATTTACCTTTGCTATATGAAGGCGGCTGGAATCACCCAAAGGCCCATTTGTTCACATGTTTGATAGGCAGAGTCAGATTTCCAAGTGGCTTCTGCATGGGCTAGTTAATGGTGAGAGGGATAGAGAGAGAAAGAGAGGGAGAGAGAGATGCTGCCTTTTAGGATTTAACCTGGAAAGTCACACGGCATCATTTCTGCCACATTCTGTTGACCAAGGCAGTAACAAAGGTACACTCAAGTTCTAGGTGAGGAAACACAAACCCACTGCTTGACAGAGTAATGCCAACATCACACCGTAAGAAGGGCATGTGGGATGGGAACTATGTTATATGTGGCCAAGTCTGGAAAATACAATCTGCTGCAGGAGAAAGTGGCTCAAGCACCACCTGCTCAAGAACATGGCACTGGACTGGGATGTCAGTAATGACTTGACCAGTGATGGGATGAAGAAAACAGTTTAGGGACAGTATTCCTGGCAGAGGGAACAACATGTGTAGAGGCTCCTGCAGTATGAAAGACTGTGATGTATATGAGAAGTTGACAGAAGACCAGAGTAGTTGGAGTGAGTTAGAAATGTAAGTGTGAAGCTCAAGGAAAAGATTGGTGCTGGAAACAAAGCTGCAGAAGCCCAGAGAAGATGACAGTGGAGGGGACCACAAGGGGGAGTGACAAAGAGAGAAGAGAACACATTTCATTGAAACCCAAAGTGATGTGCTTAATGCCCTTTCCAGCCTCCTGCCTCTGAATATTATCATGCTGAGAACTTGTCTTCCCTCTTACAACCAACAGAATCTGGCTACCTTGCTTTGCTATCTGAGTATTTGTATAATAGCCAGCCTCCAAGATCCTCCCCTAAGGTTCTCTGCCTCTTATTATCTACACCTTTGTGTATTTCCCTGCCACATTGAATCAAGCTCATCCCTGTGACCAAGAGAAGACTACCGAAATGACCAAGTATGATTTCCAAGGATGAGTCCTAAAAGACACTGTAACTTCTGCTTTGGATTGCTCACTCTAAGATGACCAGCCATCATACCAGGAGAACTCACGCAGCCCTCTGGAGAGGTCCATGTGGTGAGGAACTGAAACGTCCTGCCAACAGCCAGCACCAACTTGCCAGCCATGCGAATGAACCACCTTGGAAATGGATCTTTAACCCCAGTCAAACTCTCAGGTGATTCCAGTCCCCTTGTCTACAAGACCTCAGGCTGAGGTCTCAGGCACCATGGAGGAGAGACAAGGTATCCTTACCATGCCCCCGTCTGAATTAACAACCGAAGAGGCTATGCAAAAAAATAAATGAATATTATTGTTTCAAGCCACTGAAGTGCCGAAGTGATTGGTGACATAGCAGTTCATCTCCATTTGCTTACCTCTATTGACTCTCAAGGCAGATCCTCTCAAGGCAGATACCTCTCAAGGCAGATCATTCCATGTAATGCCAGACTCCCTGAGACAGAAACACCAGAGGGCCTTCCATCCTGGTTCTGAAGACTCCAGGCTCCTTCTTCCCCCGGGAGCTGTCCCTGACCCAGTGCTGAAACCAGACTCCTTCCACCCCTCCCCATCCAAGAGATCAAATTACAATTCCAAAAGGCATGCTTGACTTGGAAACATCAGCAAGAAAGTTCCATTTCCCTGTATCTCTAAATGAAAAAAGGCTCCTTGTCAGTTTGGAGCAATTAGCTGTGGGAGATGATGACGGAGCAGTGAGAGTTGCTTCGAGGGGGCAGAGTGGCAGCGGAAGCCCCAGCTCAGACAGACACGCTGCAGATGGCACGACTAGATAACGCCTTTCACGTTTCAGAAATCACATTGTCAACAATGTTTCTAGACTCAGAAATTAGCTGAAGTCATCAGGAGTGCCTGGCAGCAAGCAGCAGGCGCCTTGGTGGGGGCCCCTCATTTGACATTATGCATCGGTGCAAAGAGAAATTGGCAAGGTTCATAGAAAAGGTGGGTAAGCCTCCTGTCTCCCAAGGCTGCAGGAGGGTCAAGCCTGGGGCATGTTAGAGGCATTTACTCAGGACAATCTTCAAAAGCCCAATCTTTTATCTCTCGTCCCAACAGTAGGAGATTAACTCCCCTACTATTGAATGTGACCTCCTTCTGCTTCATGCCTTGTGGATTGATGTTTCCTCTTTATAGGGTTACAGAAAGTGAAAATGATGGATTCAATCACCCATGTCTTAAATAAGAATTACATTATTTTTGACGAAATCATCCTTGTTAAAATAAAAAATACTCTCTTTGCAGAAGATAAGGCCCCATCTGATGCAGTCTATACCAACTGTCTGACCTTTCCATTACAGCTACTCTACCTCTGGCATCCCCCACCATAGGAAGAGCCAGGAAACAGAATCCGAGGCTGGCACCCTGCTGGCCAGGACACCCATGACAATTGTAATAATTGGGAGGAGCGAGTGGGGGGGCAGTGGGGAGTCAGCTTGCAGCCCTGGTAAGCAAGCATGAGAGGCTACAGGGAGTTAATCTGATATATCTCATGTGAGGAATAGTTCAGGAGAAAAATACAACTTTGTTCCTTCGATGAACCTTTTTAATTAATTAATTTATTTATTTATTTTAGAGAGAGAAAGAACAGGCCGGGGAGAATGAGAGAGAGAATCTTAAGCAGACTCTATGCTCAGTGTGGAGCCCAGTGCAGGGGCTCGATCTCATGACACTGAGATCATGACCTGAGCCAGAATCAAGAGTTGGGTGGTTAACCGACTGAGCCACCCAGGTGCCCCCTGAAACACCTTCTTATGTTTGTTCTGGAAGGAATTAAGGTTATTTCCCTAATTGTAGGGTCCCACTTATTAGGACAAAGAGTAAATGATTCCCAGGGGAACTCGAAAGGACAAACAGGCTCACAGAGGGCAGCAGGCAGGAATAAAAGACAGAATGGGGTAGAATATTCTCTGGTGGTTATGACATTTCAAATCATTGAGACTCAGCTTGAGATTTCCAGCCAAACTAACCATCCAGCAGTTGAGTGTGAGCCCTAAGAGATAGGTATCTGAGACTCTTTCCTTCCTGTGAGAGTCCTGCAAAATCTGGGGACCCTTTTGTCATTTCAGAACACCTGGTAGCTGGCAGACAGCTCTGGACAGAGGGATGAAACACCCCAGGAGGTGGGATGAAAGAGAAAGGTGAAGTTGAGGATTCTGCCTAAAGAAAGTGGTGTGAGCAGCCTGGGTTCTTTATGAAGTTCATCCAGGTGGGACCCACCACAAGGCCAGCTCCTGGCACTGAGAAAAGGCAAAAGGAGTAACACCCCAGAGAAGACAGCCCTACTCTGCAACACACAGTGTTAAGGACCTGGGAGATAGAATGTCTTTAATCCTCGTTCCCAAGACCCTGCCTGCAGCACAGCATCTTCTGGGAGCATAATTGCAGCCAAACTTGTCTCTACTGAGGAGTCAGAGATGGATGGGGACATTAGGTTGACTATATACCCTCCGTAAGCCAAGTCATCATCCCTCTCAGGTCATCCCCCAAACAACCTGTGACCAAGGGACAGTTAAAACAGCAAGCATCTGAATGGAATTGTGGTTATACTGATCTGGTAGAAACCCATTCCAGAGGCTCCAACCACCACACAGTCCCCCGGCCACACCTTAAAGAGCTCCTGTCCATCACCCTAAGGGAGTGAGCTATGTCCCCGATTTTAGGGCTAAGGCTGCCCAGGCAGGCTGGGGAGGTGATCAGGAAACTAAGCAGCAAATAACAGGCCAAAGAAACCAGATGAGCTTGGATTTCTGCCAATCCCTAGGGACTGAAGCAGGGCACTGACCTTTCTCTAAACCAGTGGTTCTCAGAGTGCAGACCCCAGGCCAGGAGCATTGACATCCCCAGGAAACATGTTACAAGTGCAGATTCCGGACCCCACTCTAGACCTAGTGAATCAGAGATTTGGGAGGAGGGGGGCGCAGGGGGCAGCCAGCAACTCGCGTTTTAACAGGTCTTATAGGTGATTCTGACACATGGGCACATTTAGGAACCACTGGGGCTTCAAGTTAATCCCATCCAGGTCCTCTTGCAGGCAAATTCACACACTGGTCCAGCCGGCCTCTGGTCCTGCCTGGTCCTCCCAACCTCATTGTCAGGGACTTATGTGAGGACACTCCAGTCTCCAGAACCACTGGGGGATGCTGAGGAGGGTTGTATGGGGACGGGGTGTCTTTGCCCCTCCTGGGAGCTGACGGGGGAAACAGGGTCTCTGTTCAAGAGGTGCCCCTGACCCCATCCTAGGGTTTTCCCAAAGACCCCCCAGGAGTGAAGGTTTCAGTCAGACGAGGCTCCCCTAGCCCCTGCAAGCCTTCGGAGAGGCAGACACACACAGGCCCAGCCAAGGAGCCCTGCGCGAAAGGCCCGTCACATCTGAGGAGGCCCAGAGATGCCAGCCCGACAGTTGAGCTGGCCACCAGCTGATGGATCGCTTTCTGATGAGGGCGCTGTGGCGGCTGCCAGCTGTGCCAGCCCAGCTTGCGATCAGCACGGCTGCACCGCTCCCGCCCCTCCCACGCTTGCGGGAGGGGAAACATCACCCCGTGGGCAGGCAGCAATTAATCTGAGCAGGAGACAGGCCGAAGACAGGACAGGGGAGCCGCCAGCAAGCTGACGCACCCTGTCTGCCTCCGCTGCAGAGTGGGCGGGGCCTCCAGACACGCAGTCTGCCAGGCCCTGCCAGGCCCAAAGGCAGCCTCGGTGGGGAGGAAGCACAGGGACTCCGTGTGCCCCGAGAGTGCACGGACAGGGGTTCAAATCCCAGCTCTACCACAGACCAGCTGGGAGGCCCTACACGAGGTTTGTCACTTCTCTGGGCTTCATTTCCCACACGGAGAGGTGTACCTGCAAATGACTTGTGCCAAGTGCCTGACACACAGCCCACTTGCAACAAATCGTGATTTCTCCCCCGGGTCCTCAGCTGTCAACCTGTCCCCTGGAGTTCTCTCAGAGGAACCTCATGTAGGACCATGAAGTAGGCACAGCACACCTCCCCCAGGACAGTGGGGCCCAAAAAAGAAAGAGGAAAAGATAGGGAAGTACATATCTTTCCAGGAATCGTCCAATCTCAGGACAACCTAATGGCAGCAAAGGAAGAAGAAGCCCCATGCAGGCATTTTGTGTCCAGCTGGCCGCCTAAACCCTGCCTCAGCCCTGTCCAGTCCAAGATCCCCAGGACCCCAGCAGGCGAACTTCAGAAGGGTTAATTGATCACGTCCCTGTCCTATTTTTAAAGCACAGGTGGCCCCTTAGTGCTGACAGAGTGAAGTACAAATGCCTCCACGTCGCATCAACATCAGTCCTGAATCGGCTGAGTCTCACCCCTCACCATGAACCTCCCACTTCCAGCCACCCAGAAAAGCACGCCACACCCAGAACACATCAGCGTGTTACAAAACTGGGCCTTTCTTTGCCCATGCTGTTCCCCTAACTGGAGAGCCCACCCTGTGATCTTGTCCATCTAAAAGCATGGCTCCTCTATGGCTCAACTTTAGGGAGGTGTCCCCTGATGGCCCTGCCCTATGGGTGGTGACAATGGGCTTTCTTGCACCCAACACAACTGTCTATCAAGGCCCTCCACCTATAAACGTCTGTTTGATTTTTGGTCGTCTCTATCACTGAGCTGTGAGCCTCTCCAGCTCAGCAACCAAACCTGATTCTCTCCCCATCTCTGGCTCCCACCGAGTGCCTGGCCCATAACAGACAGTCTATAACTGTTTAGCAAACTCAGGTATTATGTTCACAATCACTCCTACAGTCATACCCATCACACCATGGAGTAAGGACTAATGAAGCTACAATTGACCCACAATGAGGCAGAGGGATAAACCTGGTCCTCGCCAGCCCTGATCCGGTGCCTCCCAGGGCCCAGGAAGGCTCAAGGTTATACAATAGTCTGCTGATCCCACATCCCCACACCTGTATTAGCTAATGTTCAATTCTGACTCACTTCAATCTCCTTTCGCCAAACCTACAGGCTGCTTGGAAACAGCACATTTTATCCTGGGGGCTTGAATCAATGCTTCATCAACCTCCTGAGAATCTTAGGCCAGCAGCTAGTCTTACCTCCACCACCAGCACCTCCCCTGACCCCGGTGGTCCCAGCAGTCATTGGAAAAATTCAGAAGATCTAAGACCCTGGTGAACAGAACAGGATGATGCTATGGTGCAACTAGTCCATCTCTCCATTAGATTTTTTGTTTGTTTGTTTGCTTGTTTGTTTTAAGATTCTATTTATTTATTTGACAGAGAGTGAGAGATCACAAGTAGGCAGAGAGGCAGGCAGAGAGAGAGGGTGGAAGCAGGCTCCCCGCTGAGCAGAGAGCCTGATGTAGGGCTCAATCCCAGGACCCTGAGAACATGACCTGAGTCGAAGGCAGAAGTCTAACCCACTGAGCCACCCAGGTGCCCCTCCATTTGATTTTAAATCACTTCTATACCCTCCTTCCCCAGCTTGAATGCTTCTAGTGACAGGGAGCTCACCATCTCCATGAAAATTTTATTCCAGCCCCTTGGATGCCATCAAGTCCTCCAGTTTGTTTGATTTGGTTTGGTTGGGTTGGGTTTGGTTTGGTTTGGTTTTAATAGACCAATGGTTCTAGTCTCCCCAGGCCTACTTCCTTCCTAAAATGAGAAACCAAGATCCTTCCCCAGGCCTTCAAAGATTCTTGAGGTAAGTGAAGGGGCTGACCTTTCACCTGGCAGCCCTGGATCTGGCACTCCACTACTGAGTTCTCCTTTCCCATGCTGGCTCTCAGCTTTTGTGATGTTTCTATTAACATTGCCTGAGGGTAAGCTGGTTTGGGGTGTCCATACACCCTGCTTATCTACATGAAGTCAAGACTCACTTGAGAGCCTCTAAAAGACCTTATCAACTTGACTGCTAAGTCAGATCTCTCCCATCTTGGACTAGAGCCATTGGCTCTGCATCCCAGGGCAGGATGCTCCATTGTTCCTCTGCTGACCCACACAGGTGGCCAGGATCTTCTGAGGTCCTGTTTCTTTGACCCAGCCTCTTCACAATTTTTCTCTTTTCTCTTTATTTCATCATGAGTCTCATCAGTGGATTTTCTACCTCTTCATCCAGATCATACATTAAAATTGCTAAATAGGATCAAGGCTGACATAGAAACCTTGGGTACTGCAATAAAGACCTCCCTACAAAATGTTATCAACCCCTTAATCTGCTCTCAATAGGTAAGCTAGTTATTCATCTACTGGGATCCTCTAAAATCCAGTCCATGTTCTCAGTCTTCTCCCTAAGAATATCTGAAGATTCTTTTATAAGTTCTGCTGAAACCTAGGTCAGCAATCTACTCCATGGGACAGACAGTACTAGAAATTACTAGTTTACCACCCAGCACCCATTCTTGCTGACTTTGTCTGGGAGGCAGTATCCTGAGGTACTAGCTACATTCCCTAGTCTCTCTTGCAAAGAGCAGCACCCATGTGACATATTCTGGTCAATGAGATCAAGACAGAAATGATTGAGCAAACCTTCCAGCAAAGCCACTGAGAAGACGAGGCAGATTCATACATGCTTTGGGCCCTTCCTATCTGGAATACTGATGTGATGCCACAGCCATCTTGCAACAAGGAGGGAAAAGTCAAGTCAATCACAAATTCAGCTCAGCTCCAAAAGTCATGAGTCTCTAAAACCAATGTTAGAAACCACCTGCCTCCAGACTTCTTAGTGCATAAGAAAAGTAAATCCCTTAATTGTGTAAGCCAATTTTTTTTTGTTTGTTTCTGCTGTTCCTAACAGATCTGTCATTACTCTACTCTGAGAGCCTAGAAACACTGTCAAAGAAAGAAATGAGACTATCCTCACATAACTTACTCCTGGTGAGTCAGGATTGGTTCCTGGTGGTCTCCAGGATGCTAACAAATTTGTCCTTTAACAAACCATGCTAGAATCCTACCCAGGACTACTCCATTCTCTTCCCCTTTAGGAAAATTTAATGGGTTTATTGTTTGTTTGTTTTGCCAGTCTCTAGGCTTCAGACACCTCATTCCTTCTCTAGGATTTCTGAAGTTTAGCATCTTTGATTCAAGAGTCCGTGATTTCTCCGTGATCACTCGTCTTAGAGTATTTCAACCAGTTTCAGGCAATCCATAATTTCTACCCTTGGGAGCTGTCTCATCAATTTAACTTTACCCTTTCCAATCTGAAAGTTTATCTTCCACAGCAAAATTCCTAGTTAAAGATCCTGATTTCTCCCTCACATTCCATATCTGTCCATCTGTTTTGAGCAAAGGCATCTTACCAGCACCCCATCTGGCAATCAAAAACCTTGCTTGGCCTCACATCCCAAAATATTGAGCAGGGATATAAAGAGATACCTCTCCTTTGAATATTCCATCATCTGAAATACAGCTCTGTGTTCACACACCCAGAACATCCTGGGAATCCGAGTTATGGACATTGGTCACAGGCTCGCCCCCAGGACCCAAACAAGGAGGAGTCACCATCTGGCCCTTCCAGGACAACCTCCCATCTGTGATGTGCCTTGATAGGGATGAGGCACTCAGAGCACAAAGGTAAGGCAACAGCCATTCACAGCCTGAAAATGAGGCCTCTCTAAATTCTGCACCCTGGGCACCTCATAGCCCCAGCCTGCCAGAAACAGGCTATTACCTAGAGCTCTTCAAGGTGCAGAACGTTGTCATTCTGGTGGCCTCCTGCTGGCTTCATGCCATCTCTCAGCAGCATCTATTAAGTCCAGGCAAACTAGAGCCCAGCCAGGTCTGGGCCGAGGTCCCAGCAAACCCTGTGCCCTACACAATCCCAGCTGGGACCGTGTGCTGGCTCAGCGATGGCTCTGTCCAGGTGGCTCCCCGTGGCCATGAGCTCAGAAGGACTGCACATGTCCCTCAAGATGACAGCCCTTTTATCCCCGGACATTAATAACACAAGCCAGGGAAAGAGGCAGGCGATAAGACTGTACAGTCATGATTCCAGAAATGCCAACCAGCCTTCTCTGACACCACACCTAGACCTCCAGCCCCTGTGCCAATTTCCCCATTGTTTTGTCTTAATGAGCAACAAGCTCATTAATAACCCCTCCCCGCTCCCAGAGTCCCAGCCACAAGGGGGACCAGCAGGTGCAAGGGGCTCACAATTAGTCCTTTATAATGTGTGGCTGGCAATAAACCCACTCTGGAGCTGGAACAACAAGAACCTGGCTCTGTGTAGTGTCTGCAGCCACTGGAGTAATTAATGGCAGGGCCACAGGATGGAGAGAGAGTATGAGCATGTTAACCCTTGTGAAGCCATTGAGCCCAGAATTCTTAGGAAATCAGAAAACTTCCAGAAAGGGGAGCATTTCACATGCACTCATGGAAAATGCCAATTTCTGGGCTCATTCACCTTACCTGTGTCTCCGGTGTTTCTCCTGAGTAAATCATGCTCCCATCATCAGCTCTATGAAACCCCAAAGTCTTTGCATTTTAGCCTATCCCCTCACTCCTCTATTTCCAGCTGGTCCTGGAATATTCCAGTGGCATCAGCCCAAAACTGGCATCATCTGAATGTGGGTGCCGGGACCCTTCCCAGAAAAGTGTAGCCTGGGAGTCAAGAGGCAATCGTGAGGTTAGGAGTAGCTACAATGGAGAAAAGGAAAATTCTCAAACTACAGCTGAGCAAAGGAGACTCATACCAGGGGCATTAAACAGGAATGGAAATCATAGGTTTATAATAAATCCAACCTCTACTGTTCTGTGGTTTTGTCCATCAAAGAACACTGAAGTTCAAGTATGATTGGCCAGAGAGTATAGGATGAAAGTCATGGAGGAATATATGACCATGAGTCCTAGACTGGGCAAAGAGAAGGGTAGATCTAGGAAGACCTGGGAGGTGTTAAAAATATGAATATAAATACTAAGGAGGGTCAGAAGAAGGCCAAAAAAGTAAGTCAATGAGAGTGAGGGAGAGGATAAGGAAAAAGCAGTGAAAGGATTCTTAGAAACTAAGATTTTGGAGGCCAAGAATTCAAATGTCATGAGTAAGTCCAGACTCTGGTCTTGAGCTTGGGTAGCTGTCAACGGAGCTACACACTGCATAACTCCAGGAATACCATTCACTTAGAATTCAAGGAAGTGTGCAATATGGTGGCCCTTGGTGCTAAAGAAGGGTAATTGAAGATCATTATAAATGAAGCTGCCAAGAAACTGTGAGGCAAAGACTCTGGACAGGTGGCCCACATGAGCACAGAAGATCCCCTAATGATGGTAAGATTCAGGGCAGAAAGGAAGACTGGGTGCAAGAAAAGTATGACCCTGGCCCCAAGCAAGCCTGACCTCAAATACAATTCCACCAACTGCTTGTTGAGGTCCTTATAGTAAATCTCTTAGCTCCTCTGGGTTTCTGATGTCTCGCGTTTGAAATGGAATCGAGGGCACCTGGATGGCTCAGTTAAGCCTCTGCCTTTGGCTCAGGTCATGTTCCCAGGGTCCTGGGATCAGGGTCTCCATAGGGCTTCCTGCTCAGTGGGGAATCTTCTTCCCCCTCTCCCTCTGCTCCTCTCTCTCTCTCTCTCTCTCTCTCTCTCTCAAATAAATAAATAAAATCTTTGAAAAAATTAAATAAATAAATAAATAAATAATAAGATGGAATCAAATACTTAACTTCAGGGTGATAATGAGAATTTTATGTGCAGTAGGAGGCTGTTTTTTGACTTGTTTCTACTAGATGGGTTCTTCCCTATTCCCCTGATTTTCTAACATAGAGACCTGGCTTCCAATTCAGCTCCAAGGTCAGCTGGTTTCAGGCAAAGGTGGGACAATGGGAGGCACAGGTGAGATACTGTAAGGTAGGAGGAAGGCAAAATCTTGGTATTTTTCCATCACCAACTTCCTCCTTCCTCAGGCATCACATCTCCAGCAAAAGCTGACTTTCCTCCATATGTCTAGCTCCTGTGGAACAGACCACAGAAGGTCCCAGCTTCTCCCCTGGGTTCTGGTAACTCCATCTCCTTCCTTTGTCTCTCCAGCCCCATAGAGATGGACTGCGGTAGCTTCCCTCTACTGCATAAATTTTGGGTTGACTCACCATTGCATGTCTGTCTTCTCAACTTCCCATCAACTGTGTGATCAACTCTCTAATTAAATTCCCTCTGTTTTAAATATTTAGAGTGATTTCTGTTTTCCTTGCTGGGCCTGTTACAAGTGCCTAGTGTCATGCTTGGCATATAAATAGCTTGTACTTACTGTAATTATGCTTAGATGAACATTATTAATACTTAGTTGTCCAAGGCCTTTAAGAACATGGCAATCAATCCACCAAAGGTGGTGCCCAGAATGGGAACAAGGTGGCATAACAACCTAAGGACAGGGCTGCCTGATGGACAATTACAATTATAATATTATTTACTTGGGCTTCTGACTCTCACCTCCAGAACAGTGACTGAGTGCTGTGACTTTATGTCCCTCGTGGCTGACACAGGGGCTGGTACAGAGCAATCCCTCAAAATAATGGTTATTAGACTGGCCTGACATCTTTCCAGTTGCATAGTCAGAATGGCATCCATTCATAAATCAGGAGACCCCCGAGTTCTCAGGTTGCAGGATCTCACCTGTGTGTGCACTGAAATTTTTAGAAATTAGGAATACATCAGGAGGCCCAGGATTAGGGCAAGATGAATGAAGGCACTCATCTCGGGAGCAAAATCTAAAGATGTGCCAAGAAAACTCAGCAATCAAGATAAATAACATTATACTGCCACATGTTGAAAAATCATCACTAATGCAAAAATTCATGATTAACAAAATACTGAAATTTGAATAAAGACATAATATTAGTAATAGTGATTTTTTTTTTCCTTTTGTGTCAGGCTCCAATACAGCTCAGCACAGCACAGACTATAACTGAGTCACTGACTCCTGTCATTCTTTCACTCTGTTTCAGGCACCTGCTGTCCCTCGGGTTAAAATCTGAATTCCCTGCAGCCAGCCCCAGTCCACCGCCAAACACACTCACACTGCTGTCTGTGGGCTCTGAGCAAGGACTGTGCCTGTCCTATTCCCAGCTGTAGCGTCAGCACCTAACACTACTCCAGGCACTTACTAGGTGCAAATACACTTTCTAATACACACACTGCCCTCTGCATTCTGGAGGCTCCAGCATGGTCACCATGAAGATATTCTAACAATGCACCTTTAAAGAAAAAAAAAAGTCCAAACTCACTAAGAATCAAAGAAATGTACACTGGAACAACGAAGTGCAATTTTTCACTGCTAGAATTAGCAAAGATTTAAGAGATTGACAATACCCAGTATCGACATGGAAGTCAAGAAAAGGGCATTCCTATGCATTACTGCTGGGATTGTAAATTAATACCCTGGTTCTGGAAGGCAATTTGGCAATATGTAACAAAAGCCCTTGAAAAGTACATTTCTTTCGAGCAAGCAATCCCACTTCAAAGAATTTATTCTAAGGAAATAATTAGGTAAGTGCCAGAAGATGTATCTTGCAGGATGTTCAACATTACCGTATTGTTTCCAACAGCGAGAGCTTGCAAGCAGCCTGAAGATCCAGAAGCACTGGGCTTCCTGTTACTATTAATAAATAATAATAAATAAGTGAAGGTGTCTGATGATGGAATACTATGCAACCATTTAAAATAACGATGTGGCAAGGGGAGAGTCAAGATGGCAGAGGAGTAGCAGACTGAGATGACATCAGGTTGCAAGAGTTCAGCTAGATAGGTATCAAACTATTCTGAACACCTACAAACCCAAAAGGAGATCGAAGAGAAGAAGAGCAGCAATTCTAGAAATAGAAAATCAACCACTTTCTGAAAGGTAGGATGTGTGGAGAAGTCAATCAGAAGCAACAGGAAGATAGACTGCAAGGGGGAGGGGCCAGCTCCTTGCAAGCGGTAGAGCAATGGAGCACAAAATCAGAACTTCTAGACGTCTGCTCCACAGAGGTACGTCACTCCAGAGGCTAAGCGGAGGTGGAGCCCTCATGGGGACAGTGTGGTCTCAGGTCCCGCAGGGTCACAGAAGGATTGGGGTTGTCTGAGTGTAGCAGAACTCGCAGATATTAGAGTGGGGAAGCTAGCTACAGAGACGGAACCGAGGAGTGAGCTCTTAGCTCTGAGTTACCTTAAACTGTGATCCTTGGCACAGTCAGGCCACTGCTTTTTGAGCAGGGACCCCACAAGTGGCAGATCTGGGGAAACCCACCTTTCTCTGCTGGAAGAGCTGTGCAGCAGGAATCTGCTGGGTTTGGAGACTCCAAACGGAGCTGTGTGCCAGAGACACAAATGCTCGGTCACAGGTCGGGTGAGCTCCCACGGGCAGGTGGGAGGCTGCCATTTTCATTCCTGTCCTCCAGAGCTCTATGGAAAGCATTCAGGGAACAAAAGTTCCCAAGAGCAAACCCCAGCAGATTACTTAGCCTGGGCCCTGGCAAGGGCGGAGCAATCCCACCTTGGGCAAAGACATTTGAGAATCACTGCAACAGGCCCCTCCTCCAGAAGATCAGCAAGAACATCCAGCCAAGACCAAGCTCACAGATCAAGAACAGTGGAATTCCAGAGGAGGGACAAGCAAAGCATGGAATTCATGGCTTTCTCCCCAGGATTCCACAGTCTTGCAAAGTTAATTAAATTTTTTTAATTTTATTTTTTTCTTATTTTAATTTTTTTAACTTTTCCTCTTTCCTCTTTCAATGGTTTTTTAACTAGTTTATCTTAACAACACCTTTCTAAAAAAAAATCTTAAACCTTCATTATTATAGCCATATTATATCTGTTATTGTATCTCACTTTATTTTTTGTATACATATAGGGTTTTTCCTTCCAAAAAACTTTGGGATACAATTTCATCTAATAGATCAAAATATACCTTAAATCTAGCAGAGGGCTTTGTTCTAGTCTCCAGCCTGAGCAAATTCTCTCCATTTTCTTTTTCTTTCTTTTTCCAACCAACATATCTTATCAATTCCTTCTTTAGAATTTTTTTTTAATTTTCATCTTCACAGTCATATTCCATTCCTTCATCGTGTTTACACTTATTTTTGTGTGTATATATATATAAGTTTTTCTTTCTTTAAGATTTTGGGAGATAGTTTCTTCTAAGAGACCAAAGTATACCCAAAATCAAGTGGGTGGCTCTGTTCTATTCACCAGTCTAATATATATATATGTATGTATGTATATATATATATATATATATATATATATATATATATGTATGTATATATATATATTTTTTTTTAATTTCTTTTTACTCCCCTTCTTCTCCCCCCTGACTTGGGGGTCTCTTCTGATTTGGTCAGCATACATTTTTCTGGGATCTTTGCCACCCTTTTAGTATTTTATTCTCTCATTCATATATTCTTATCTGCCTAAAATGACAAGGCAGAAAAACTCACTACAAAAAAAAAAAAAAAAAAGAAAGAAAGAAAAGAAAAAGAACAAGAGGTAGTACCAAAGGCTAGGGACCTAATCAATATGGACATTGGTAATATGTCAGATCTAGAGTTCAGAATGACAATTCCAAAGGGGCTAGCTAGGCTTGAAAAGGACATGAATTAAAGAAACCCTGTCTGGAGAAATAAAAGCCCTTTCTGGAGAAATAAAAGAACCAAAATCCAACCAACCTCAAATCAAAAAAATTTCATTTAGTGATGAGCAATAAAAAATGGAGGCTCTTACTGCTAGGATAAATGAGGCAGAAGAGAGAATTAGTGATATAGAAGACCAAATGCCAGAGAATAAAGAAGCTGGGCAAAAGAGAGACAAATAACTACTGGACTATGAGGGGAGAATTCTATACCATAAGATGAAACAATATTAGAATAATTGGGATTCCAGAAGAAGAAGAAAGAGAGAGGGGGCAGAAGGTATATTGGAACAAATTATAGTAGAGAATTTCCCATATTAGGGAAAAGGGAACAAGCATCAAAATCCAGGAGGCACAAAGAACCCCCTCAAAATCAATAAAAATAGGTCCATACCCCATCATCTAATAGTAAAACTTACAAGTCTTAGTGACAAAGAGAAAATCCTGAAGCAGCTTGGGACAAGAAGTCTGTAACATACAATGATAAAAAACATTAGATTGGTAGCAGACTTATCCACAGACACCTGGCAGGTCAGAAAGAACTGGCATGATATATTCAAAGCACTAAATGAGAAAAACATGCAGCCAAGAATACTATATCCAGCTAGGCTATCATTGAAAATAGAAGGAGAGATAAAAAGCTTCCAGGACAAACAAAAACTAAAAGAATTTGTAAACACCAAACCAGCCCCACAGGAAATATTGAAAGGGGTCCTCTAAGCAAAGAGAGAGCCTAAAAGTAATAGACCAGAAAGGAACAGAGACAATATACAGTAACAGTCACCTTACAGGCAATGCAATGGCACTAAATTCATATCTTTTGATAGTTACCCTGAATGTCAATGGGCTAAGTGCCCCAGTCCAAAGACACAGGGTATCAGAATGGATAAAAAAAAACAAAACCTATCAATATGCTGTCTACAAGAAACTCATTTAAGATCCAAAGACACCTCCAGATTTAAAGTGAGCGAGTGGAAAACAATTTACCATGCTAATGGACATCAAAAGGAAGCTGGGTGGCAATCCTTATATCAGATAAATTAGATTTTAAGCCAAAGACTATAAAAAGAGATGAGGAAGGACACTATGTCATACTCAAAGCGTCTATCAAACAAGAAGATCTAACAATTTTAAATATCTATGCCCCTAACATGGGAGCAGCCAACTATATAAACCAATTAATAACAAAATCAAAGAAACACATCAACAATAATACAATAAGAGTAGAGGACATTAACACCTCCCTCACTGAAATGGACAGATCATCTAAGCAAAAGATCAACAAGGAAATAAAGGCTTGTAATGACACACTGGACCAGATGGACATCACAGATATATTCAGAACATTCCATCCAAAAGCAACAGAATACACATTCTTCTCTAGTACACATGGAACATTCTCCACAACAGATCATATTCTGGGTCACAAATCAGGTCTCAACCAGTACCAAAAGACTGGCATTATTCCCTGCATATTTTCAGACCACAATGTTTGAAACTAGAACTCAACCACAAAAGGAAAGTTGGAAAGAACTCAAATACATGGAGACTAAAGAGCATCCTACTATAGAATGAATGGGTCAACCAGGAAATTAAAGAAGAATTGGGAAAAAATCATGGAAACAAATGATAATGAAAACACAACTGTTCAAAATCTTTGGGATACAGCAAAGGTGGTCCTGAGAAGAAAGTATATTGCAATCCATACAAGCGTTTTTCAAGAAATAAGAAAGATCTCAAAAACACAACCTAACCCTACATCTAAAGGATCTGGAGAAAGAGCAGCAAAGAAAGCCTAAGCCCAGCAGGAGAAGAGAAATAATAAAGACCAGAGCAGAAATCAATGAAATAGAAACAAACAAAAAAAAAAAAGCAGAAGAACAAATCAATGAAACTAGGAGCTGGTTCTGTGAAAGAATTAATAAGACTGAGAAACCTCTGGCCAGACTTACCAAAAAGAAAATAGAAAGGACACAAATAAATAAAATCATAAATGAAAGAGAAGAGATCACGTTTTTTTCAAAGAAAAGGAACAAATAATCCCAAAATTTATGTGGAACTAGAAAAGACTTCAAATAGCCAGAGGAATGTTGAAAAAGAAAGCCAAAGTTGGCAGCATCACAATTGCAGACTTCAAGCTCTATTACAAAGCTGTCATCTTCAAGACAGTATGGTACTGGCACAAAAACAGACACATAGATCAATGGAACAGAATAGAGAAGCCAGAAATAGACCCTCAACTGTATTGTCAACCTATCTTTGACAAAGCAGGAAAGAATGTCCAATGGAAAAAAGACAGTCTCTTCAATAAATGGTGTTGGGAAAATTGGACAGCCACATGCAGAAAAATGAACCTGGACCATTTCCTTACACCACACACCAAAATAGACTCCAAATGGATGAAAGACCTCAATGTGTGAAAAGAACCCATCAAAATCCTTCAGGAGAACACAGGCAGCAACCTCTTTGACCTCAGCCACAGCAACTTCTTCCCATTGCCAAAGGCAAGGGAAGCAAGGACAAAAATGAGCTATTGGGACTTCATCAAGATCAAAAGCTTTTGCACAGCAAAGGAAACAGTCAACAAAACGAAAAGATAACTGACAGAATGGGAGAAGATATTTGCAAACAACATACCACATAAAGGGCTAGTATCCAAAATCTATAAAGAACTTATTAAACTCAACACCCAAAGAACAAATAATCCAATCAAGAAATGGGCAGAGTGGGGCACCTAGGTGGCTCAGTGGGTTAAAGCCTTTGCCTTTGGCTCAGGTCATGATCCCAGGGTCCTGGGATTGAGCCCTGAATCATGCTCTCTGCTCAGCAGGGAGCCTGCTTCCTCCTCTCTCTGTGCCTGCCTCTCTGCCTACTTGTGATCTCTGTCTGTCAAATAAATAAATAAAAATCTTTAAAAAAAATAAAAAAATTTAAAAATTTCTAAAAAAAGAGAAAGAAATGGTCAGAGGACATGAACAGACATTTCTGCAAAGAAGACATCCAGATGGCTAACAGACACATGAAAAAGTGCTCCACATCACTCGGCGTCAGGGAAATACAAATCAAAACCACAATGAGATACCACCTCACACCAGTCAGAATGGCTAAAATTAACAAGTCAGGAAATGACAAATGTTGGCGAAGATGCGGAGAAAGGGGAACCCTCCTGCACTGTTGGTGGGAATGCAAGCTGGTGCAACCACTCTGGAAAACAGCATGGAGGGACCTCAAAAAGTTGAAAATAGAGCTACCCTATGACCCAGCAATTGCACTACTGGGTATTTGCCCAAAAGATAAAAATGTACTGATCCGAAGGGGCACACGCACCCAAATGTTTATAGCAGCAATGTCCACAATAGCCAAACTAAGGAAAGAACCTAGATGTCCATTAACAGAAGAATGGATAAAGAAGAGATGGTATATATATATACAATGGAATACTATGCAGCCATCAGAAGAAATGAAATCTTGCCATTTGCAACAGCATGGATGGAACTAGAGGGTATTATGCTTAGCGAAATAAGTCAATCAGAGAAAGACAATTACCGTATGATCTCCCTGATATGAGGAAGTTGAGAGGCAATGTGGGGGTGGTTTGGGGCTAGGAAAAGAATAAATGAAACAAGATGGGATCAGGAGGGAGACAAACCATAAGAGACTCTTAATCTCACAAAACAAACTGAGGGTTGCCGGGGAGAGGGGTGTAGAGAGAGGGTGGTGGGGTGATGGACATTGGGGAAGGTATGTGCTATGGTGAGGTCTGTGAAGTGTGTAAACCTGGAAATTCACAAACATGTACCCCTGGGGCTAATAGTGCATTATATGTTAATAAAAAAATAAATTATAATAAAAAATTATAAAACAATAGATATATATACACATAATCCACCATTTTAGATTTATTTATTTATTTTTGAGAGAGTGCACAGAAGCAGGGGGAGGGGCAGAGGGAGAGAGAGACTCTCAAGCAGACTACCCACTTAGTGCAGAGCCCATGGGGCTCCATCTCACAACCCTGAGCTCATGACCTGAGTTAAAACCAAGAGTCAGATGCTTAACCAGCGGAGCCATCCAGGTGCCCCAAACCACCATTCTTGAAGTGTATATGGAGAAAGTCCAGAAGGCTGAATACTAATGGTGGTTATTGTTAGGGCGCAGAATATTAAATGATTTTAAATTTTTTGTAGATGTTATTTTTTTAAGGCAGTTTTAGGTGCACAGTGAAATCAAAAGGAAAGTACAGAGATTTTGCATATATCCTTCATCCCCACATACGCCCTCTCCCCCTTAATGACACCCCCCCACACCACTAGAGTGGTACTTGGGTTACTGTTGATGCTCCTATAGTGACCCATCACAATCACCCAGAGTTCATAGTTTACACTAGGGCTCACTCTTGGTGCTCTGCATTCTATGGGTTTGGACAAATGCATGTATTCATCATTGTAAGAGCATACAGAGTATTTTTACTGTCCTAAAATATCCTCTGCCCTTCACCCATTCATCCCTCCCCACCCCCAACCCCTGGCAACTGATCATCTTTTTACTATCTCCTTCATCTTGCTTTTATCAGAAAGTCATGTAGTTAGAATCATTTAGTTGAAATCAAAACTATAATCTCCTGGAGGGCAACATAAGAGAAAATCTGGATGACCTTGGGTGTGGGGAAGACATTATGTACAACACCAAAGGCACAACCCATGAAAGAAATCATCAACAAGCTGGACTTCATTAAAATTAAAACCTTCAGTTCCACAAGAGACAATGCTAAGAGAATGAGAAGAAAAGCCACAGACTGGGAGGAAACATTTGTAAGAGATATATCTGATAAAGGACTGTTATCCAAAATACACTAAGAGCTCGGAAACCTCAATGATAAGAAAACAAAAATCTTGAATTTAAAAATGGGCCAAAGACATCAAGAGACACATCCCCAAAGAAGACATGCAGGTGAAAAGTGAGTATATGAATACATACTCCACATCAAATGTCATATGGTATCAATTAGACCCCTATTAGAATGGCTTAGTCCAGAACACCCACACGGCCAAATGCTGGTGAGCACGTGGAGCAGTGGGAACTCTCAGTCATGGCTGGCAGGAGGGCAAAATGGCGCAGCCACTTTGGAAGACAGCATGGTGGTTTCTTACCGAACTACACACTCTCTTCCCATGTAATCCAGAAGTTGTGTTCCTTGGTATTTACCCAAGAGATTTGAAAACATACACCCACTAGGAAACCTATGTGTTCACATGCAGTTTTACTTGTAGCAGCTTTTTTCTAATTGCCAAAACTTGAAAGCAACCAAGATGTCCTTCAGTAGGTGGATAGATAAATAAAATATGGTATATCCGGGCAATGGAACGTTTTTGGGTGCCATAAAGAAATGAGCCATCAAGCCATGAAAAGACGTGGAGGAAACTTAAAGGCATATTACCAAGTAAAAGAAGCCAGCCGGAAAGCAGCTACATATGGTGTGATTCCAGCTACATAACATTCAAGATTCTTGTTTTTTTAATCTTCCATTTCCCTGAATTCTGTAAGTTTTACACAAGAATCATCTATAACTTGTGCAATTCTAAAAGATGAAAATAAGTTATTCTGTGTTGTGCAACTTCACTGGGTGAATTTCCCACCGGGGGATAGGTGAGTAGACATCTCCATCAACACCTTCACCTACCTTGGGGCTTCCTTCATTATCTGAATCGGATCAGAAAATATTGTGCAGATTCTTCTCTATTCTACTCTCTCCCTTGGCCCATACCCCATCACTCTCCAGTAATGTTCCTGAGACTGGACCACCATTCTTATGCATCCACATCCTTCTTGTACCAAAGGTCCCAAATGTTACTTTTTTACATCAAAAGACCAATCGTGTTTACTGAGTGAAGTTAAAACTTGCAGACCTCAAGCCTATTTGGTCATTTGTGAAATCAGGGTAAGTCTTTACCTCACAGGTTGACTAAAAGACCAAACCGGTGGAGGGTTTCAGTGTATATTAAATGGATCAAGTGGGATTAACCAGGTAACATACAACCCCAAAATCTCTGGGCCCAAACAACAAAGTTTTAATTCTTGCTATGCAACATGACTGTTGTAGGTCACTGAGCCTCTACACCCTAGGCTCTTCAGCCTAAGGAACACTCCATCTCCAGAACTTCACTTTGCCAAAGCCAGCGAAAGAAAACATGGTATCTGATGCACTAGCTTCTAAGCTTCCCTCCCAGGGATGCCCACCCCGGCCACTTGGCTCTCCCTTCATTGGCTAACACAAGTCATATGGCCGCATGTGAATTCAAAGAGGGTAGGGACATATAAGCCTACCATCTGTCCAGGAGGCTGAGAACCAGAAATATTGGTGAGTCACAAAAATAATTCCTGCAATAGACATTCATAAATGGTTTTTGACTAAGAAGTTCTTGTTTCAACCTAGCTCTATGGCCTCAAAGCCTATGTTGTGTCAGACATTGTGCTGGGTAAAATTTACATGGGAAATCAACGTAAGTGATTTTTACCAAAACTACACAGCTAATAAGGGCTAAACGAGGATTGACTCCACGACTGTACCCTATCCATTATGTCTGTGCCTGGGTATGCCATACTTCTGCAAGCCTGTTTCCTTCTCATCTTCCAGAAGCAAATACTATTGACTGCTTAGGGTTCTTTCTACAGAGGGAGGAAATGTCCCTACAAAGGTGGTTACGAGGGTTCTGTGAGATGAGTCAGAGTGTGGTGTCCAAGGTCTGTTCAAAAATGGTGCCTGGGGGGAGCCCTGGGGCGCTCTTGTGCCCACAAGTTGGGCAAGAGAGGCAGTGGGAGAGGATATCCACTGTATCATGCAGGACACACCTAGCCCCTGTGTCACTCACTTATTGGACATATAATAATATGTCCCCTAGTCCAGTTATTATAGGGCATGTGCCATTATCTAGGAGTAGCAGACAAGTCCTGACACATTAGTTTAGCTTTCATCACCCTCATACGTGTACGTGCACACTGTCAGGGTCACCTCTGGACAGGTCACACTCACTTGCCCTCATAGCACTAGCCCTGTACATGCAGGATGAACTCGCTATGTCCGCATGTACACAACCCCTTAACCTGATCCAGAGCTGCCCACATGCACCTACGTTCTGCTGACATAAAGTCACAGCTATCTCACCATGGCATACAACCACACATGCACGCGGGTGCACGCACACACACACACACGCACACTCGCGTGCGCGCATGCTCACCCGGCATGCACACAACGTGCTCCTTGTGCCCCCTCACAGCCTGACCCAGGCTGTGGACACCATGGCAGTGAGCTCAATCACTGTCACCACCAAGGCTGCTATTAGAGCTCTGCTCCAACCATCCAGGAAATCAGAAACAGGGCTTGGCCTTCACGGCCCTGGTTTCACCCCAGCCGCCGTCCTCCCAGCTGCCCACCCCTGCTCCATGTGCTTGGCTGGTCCTTAATCCCAAACACCCACTTTCCCCGCTGCCCGAGTCCTTCCACAGAGAGGCTCCTTCAGAGTCAGACATCGGTGCCCCAGCTCTCTTAGATGTTCCTGCCTATCATAAATCTTTGCACAAAAAGGGACTGCCACTGGGGAGACTAGGGGCCAGTGTCAATGACAGAGAAGTCCCCTGGGGCTCAGAGCAGCCAGAGGGGTCCGTGGAAACCTGTAACTGTTCCAGGCCCCATGCCAGGCACTAAGGAGAAGGCGAGGAGCAAAACAGATGCTGTCCCTGCTTGTCGGGGTCTCACACCGGGGGCAGGGGGATCAACAAACACTCTCTTGAAAAGGCACAGATAAACATAAAATCCAGCTTCATGAAGTGGTATGGAGCAGAGGTACCTAGGGATGGAACATATGCCTCAGGCCCCTCATCTGTAAGACAGATGAATACACCAACCTCACAGGGTTGATGTGAGGAGGAAATGAAATAATATGTATAAAGGACTTTGAACAGTTCTCGGCACAAAGTAAGTGTGTATATTGTCAGTTCTATCTTTAGCATTGCCTCTTCCATATAGAAGGAGTTAACATAATCTAGATTAATAAGGGCTTTCACATGAGAGTGGCAGCTGATATGAGACCTCAGGATGAGTAGGAATTAAGGACGTGGAGGGCAAAGGACAATGGAAATATCATGTGCAAAGGCACCATGGCAGGAGAAAGCGTGGGCCATTCCAGAAAGTGGGACAGGCTCAGGCGGTTTCGGTGCAGTCAGGAGGTGGCTGTTCAGGCTGGGGCTGGAGATGCTGACAGATACCAACCATGCAGAGAGCCCTGAAAGCCATGGTAAGTTGGTATTTCCGGCATTTCCGCTTAGTGCAATGGCAGGCCAGTGCGGAGTTATGAGCAGACAGTAATAAAGCCTTGTTTACGTTTTGCAAGACCACCCTGGCTGAAGTGAGGAGAAGATATAGAAAGGGGACTATGTCAGCCTTCAGTGGGACATCTGGAGGGAATAACTCAAGCTGTGTGATGTTGGGGAATGGAAGTCCTGGGTGGGAGCATGAGGACAGAGGTGACTTTTGGTCCATCAAGGAGGCAGCAGAGTCAAGTCCTAAGACTTTGGTTAATTTGGAGCTGGATCCAGGCAGCAGATGGGCACAAAAGGCCTGGGCCCTGGTTCCCAGAGAAAGACTTGCTGGTAAGGACAGAGCTGACAAACTAAGGAGGTATCAGGCCTCCAGCCACAGGGTGTGGAAAGGTACAACCCAAGTCACACGATGTTCCTTTGAGGATAACGGGTGCCTCCTGATCTAGTTTCATCTGATTTCATCTGATTCACTGCCTGGAATCCTGCGTTAAGGATTCTGAAGCCACGTTAGGCTTGATGAGAAAGAGTGTGGGGGTTCATGCCAACCAAGGACAATCAAGGCCAATCAAGGCCACAGAACATCGAAACAGGTGACATGGGTGCCATGAATTGACCGTTGATCACCTGTGGACCATGAGTGTAGTTGTGAGGGACAAAAACCCAATTCAAAATAGTTTAAGGGGGGAAAAAGGAACATATTAACTCCTATAACTGAGATGTCTAAGATACAGAATCAATCTGAAACACAGCAGATTGCAAGATATGCTGTGGCCAGAAGCCTGTCTTTCTCTCTCACTCTCGGCTGTGTCCTCGGGTAGGCTGTCCCCTCCTAAGCATGTGGCAGCTGCAACCCTATCCTGTCCTTGAGGCTCATATTCTAAAGAAGACAGTGTTACCTTCCTTCTGTGCCAGCTATCTACACCTGCATAATAAACCATGTCAAAACCTAGGAGCTTAAAGGACCACTCTCAGGTTCCCGTGGGATGACTGGCAGTTCTCACTTGGGGGGGTGGGCAGGGGCTCTCATGCAATGACAGTTATACGGTTGGTGGTACTGTCATCTGAAGGCTCAACTGGGCCCAACCTCCAGCATGACTTCTTCAGCCACACATCTGGCACCTCCGCTGGGATAGGTGGAAGAGATAGGGGCTGTCTGGGCGTCTCTCCCGCCACATGGCCTCCCCAGGTGGACAGCTTGGGATTCCCCACAGCACGGCAGTCTCAGAGGAACGAGACTCCTTGCAGAGCAACTGCTTTCCCCCAGTGCAAGTGTTCCAAGAAAAAAGAAATGGAAGGGTCCAGTTCTTTTAAAGGCCAGCTGGACCCCAAACTCCACCTTCTACTGGTTGAAGCAGTCATAGGCTAGTCATTCCACCTCTCAGCGGGGATGTAACAAATAATCTGTAGCCATCATTACCCACCAGGGCCTCCCTGGGAATAGTGTAACCTCTAAGTGACAAAGAAGAGGAAAAACAATTTGAGCTTTTAATTATAATTATTAATATTATTATCATTACCATCACTTAGTGTGGCTCACTATGCTTGGCCTTTGAAAAAAGAAAGAGAGAGGGGGATGGAGGGGGTGATTGCCACTGAATCCTCACAACCACCATCTCATTTTATAGAAAATGAAACTGAGGTTCAGAGAGGTTAAATGATTTGCCCAAGATCACACAGCATGTGATAGAAACAGGGCACAAACCCAAGTCCACATGACTGCGGAGCTCACTGCCTTCACCGCTGACCTTTCTACTGACCCAGCACCTCTGATCCATCTCTGGTTCCTCACCATGATATCGTTTGGCCCACGCCTCACTCACCCCCAGAAGACTTACCTACCTGCCTGGATCTCCAGCAGAAGCAACTCTGCTCATAGCTCCTCTTGGAATTTTTTTTCCCTTCAAAATCATGTCCTGTTCATTAGCAATGAGTTGGGAATGACCTGGTGGCTCAAGAAATGCAAGTCATATTTCTGCAGGGAGCCCAAGAGGGACTGCCAAAGTACGTCTCAGCCTGGCCAGGGTGAGCAGGTAATTAGATTGAATCTACTCCTTGGCTCGGTTTCCTTCCCAACCAGACTGGCTATTGAGCAATCCATTCTCCGGGCACTAATACATCACCTGGGAGTAGCGGGCCGTGATGGATGAGCTCGGCCGTCAGCAGGGCCCACGATGGATGGGTGTCATTCATCACTGCAGGGAGCCAATGGAGCCATGAGTTACTCAGGCCGTGGCACCTTCCACCCCCATTGGGGCCAGAGCCAGGACGACAGAGGCTGGGGGGGAAGGAGGTGCAGAGCTAAAAGGACTTCTCTGGGAGATGTGCCAGCAACCATGGGCACACTCTGTCTGAGCCACTTCAAAGCAGGAGGACGTTTAATGGAGTTTGCAGCCAGGACAAGGAGAATATAAAGGAAGGAGAAGAGAAGAGATAGCATCACGGGTTTTAGAAATCACACTTACCCGGCATGTGTCTTTGTTCTGCCTTTTCCTTGTTGCATAACCTCCAACAAGAGATTCAGCTCTCTGAAGTTCAGTTTCTTCACCTTGTTCTAGATCATTCTAGGTGCTTCCTTACAGTTCTCAGCCCCGTATAGGTAGGGCAGGGCCATGGGGCAAGTTCCAGTTAATGAAATACATGTGCAAGTAGCAAGAGTCATCTGAGTGAAGCAACAAGAGCCCCCGGGAGCTTCCCAGCCTCCCTCTTCTGTCATGGCAACCAAGTGGCCTCATGTTAGGGTACTAGAGCTGCAGGGTCAGAACAGCCTGATCGCCTGGCAGACAGATGCCCTGGAGGGTGGCACAGACCCACAGCTGACAGTAAGTCAGCAAGAGACCAACTTTCATCAGGCTAAGCCATTTAGGTCATGAGCTGTTTGTCACTGCAGCATAACCTAGCCCATCCCAACAAATATGCTATATCAGAGTTTGGCCAAGAGTCAAAGAGTAAATATTCAATGTCTTATGGGACAGGTGGCTTCTTATATTCTTCTTTGTTTGGTTTGGCTTATAACCCTTGAAAAAGGTCAAAACCGTTGTTAGCTTGTGAGCCTACAAAATAAGCCACAGGCTGGATTTGACGTATGGGCTATAGTGTGCCAACTCCTTGCCAAAAAGCGTAAGGCTGCCGTGAGAATTCTATGAGATGTAAACATAAACATATTTTCAACGTTAGCTGTTACTATCTTCAATAGTGGTAATAATAATTATCTAGAAAATGTAGACAGATATGCCAGGCACTGTGCTAGGCATTGGTGATTCGTAATGAGGGGCAGGCTATTGTCACTGTCTGTCACTGTGATGGTGGCGACAGTGCTGGTGATGATAGGAACAGGAAAAAAATGTAAAAATGTGAATCCAATCCATGAGGCCTAAGTCCTGATTTCTGTTACAGTTTGGGACACCTGTCAGGGCTGGCACTGAAAGATGCAGCCTCTGTTCCAAATCCCATGATTTGGACACACAGTCATTTGGCCCTTCCACGTGGCCCTGTACCACTGATAACACGGGAACAGCCCCAGTTCTCCTTGTATCCCGCCAAAGGTCAACCCCCTCCCCACCGCACACAACCCAAACCAGTGCTCCTAAAAGCCCCATTAGCTGTGGGAAGCTCAAAGCTGCCTAGCTCACTGGGGTGTGGGCAGGTGTAGCTGGATGGCATGCCTGGCCCGGCCTCACTGGGGTCGGGATAAATGCCCCCTCCAGTCTACGGCTCCATAGGCAGCTTCACGATTTCTACACTAGTTTGCAACCTACATATTTTGAGGGCCTATTAGGTGCCGGAAACAACTCCAAATAATCCTTATGATTCTGTGAGCCATGGGTTGCATTATTCCCATTTTTCAGATGAAGAAACTGAGACCCAAATAGGTGATTTAAAAAAAAAAAAAAAAGGGCCCAAGACTACCTGCTGAAAAGGTGGCAGCCAGACCGTGCTCCTACAGGCCAGCATTTGCTGACTCCAGAGTCTGCGTGTTCCTCCTCTACAGAAAAACATTTACCAACTGTCCATCAGGGAAACCTGCCCCAAGGAGCTGCTGATTCTGAAAGCCATGTCCACTTACGGGGCGTGTGGGGGTTTACTCTGGAATGTAGGTGAAGTAGGCACAGTGATACGCCTTCTGCCATCCCCTGCCCGTGGCAGACTGCTGATGGAGTATATACTCTCTCTCCCCTAAAGACCAGACCCAAGTATCTTCTCCACCCAGAGCACCAGCCATTACTAATGGAGTGGGGTTTGGTCACAAATCTGAGTGAGACAGTGAGGTTCTTGAAAACAGGGACATTTGATTCATTTCTGAAATGGTTCTTCTGCCCCACCTGGGTGAGGCCTGGGACTGAAAGCGGCCCAGCCAGCATGGGACCCGCCCAGCAGGCTCTGGGTGCTTCGTGACCGCAAAAGCAAGGCACAGAGATTCCTTCTGGGGACTCCAGTGATGGGAGATAACTCATCACTCACTGCTGAGAGCATCATGGGTCAGCATGTTCCTCCCGTAAATGGTACCACCACCCACGCAGACGCTCACACTGGCAACTAGAACCACCTCAGCTTCCTCCCCAGCTGCATCCAGTCCACCAGCAAGTCCTGTTGATGCAAATTCCCAAACACACCTGACACCATGCCACTTCTCTCCAGCTCCCTGCCCCACCCCCACAGTCCAGGCCACCGTCCTTTCTTCCAGAACACCTGCAGAAACCACCCCTTCCCTCTGCTCGCCTTCCCACTTGCCACCAGCAGTCTGTCTTCCACGTTGCCGCTGTGGAGAACTGTGCAAAATGAAAATAACTCCATGCTTTTCCCCCAAAATGCCACTCACTGCTCTTAGAAGAAACCCTGATGCCCGCTCATCTGCTACAAGGCCCCATATGGTGGCAACCCTCCTGCCCCCCATTCCCACCCAACACATTGGTGTCCCAATTGTTGTAACACACCAAGCCCTTCCCACCACGGGGCTCCTGCCAGGGCCCGGAAGGACCTTCCTCATCCCCCACAGCCAGCCCCTTGGAGGTCCTCAGAGAGGCCTTCACTGACACGCCCCATCTAAAGAATTCTTCTCGGTGCACCTGGGTGGCTCAGTCGGTTAAGTGTCTGACTCTTGAACTCGGCTCAGGTCTCAATTTCAGGTTGTGAGCTCAAGCCCCACAGTCTCCACGCTTGGCATGGAGCCTGCTTAAAAATATATACATGTAGCAGAGAGCCGTCCTGCACACTTGGCTCAGGTTCTCTCCATGATAACAGTAAAAAATTAAGTAATTAATTAACTAGTTAATTAATTAAAAATTTTAAAATAACAACTTCTTCTCTCCACACTGGAATCTCAGCATCATGTTCATTTCCTTCTTAGCATTCATCACAAGCAAAGTATTCTTGTAATTTGTTTGCTCACTTGTTTGTTTACTATCCTCACTAGGCTGAGTGCTCCCTAAAGATGGGATCTGCATTTGACCGCATCATGAAAGCATCCCCAGGGCTCAGCAAAGCATCCGCCACGTGGTAGGTGCTTGATAAATATTTGTTGAGCACATGATCCATGGCAAGAAAACCTCCCACCAGAGTCCAAAATCCCCCTGCCCGCATTGCTATGCCCCGAGCCGCCACGCTCGCTGTCCCCCAGCCACAGCTGTCACCACACGCAGCTTCACTGGGCCTCTGTCACTTTGGCTGCAGGTCTCTCCCCAACACTGACTCCCAAGAAAGCTCCAGAAGCAGAGACAGGGTCCTCTGTGCCTTTGCGCCCTCAAGGCCCAGGACAGTGCCCTGCACCGGGCAGGTGTATCGCAGACAGGGCGGGGCCAGCAGCGTCTCACTGGCACCGTCTCAGGGTCACACGAAGGGCCTCTGAGACACCAAGAAGAACATGAGAGAGGCTGGAAGATAAATAATGCTTGGACTTTCCCAGAAAAGTAAACAGTCAGATTCAACCCCAAGAAAAATTCTAGGTCTCATTAACTGGTCAGCTGGCAATGAATTTACCAAGAATGAGACAATTACCAAAATCTCGTGCCCCTCCCCGGAGAATGTCAGATGACGTCGCTCCAATTTCCTTGTTGACAAGGTGCCCACACACATGGGACTGATAATACCTATACATCAGCAGGGATTCCATCTGCAAATATCTATGGAGGGGCCACTGCAGTCAGGTGCTGAGCTCACCCTGTGGACCCCGTGGGAATGCAACAGGAGCAAGCCGCCTCCAGGGGGCAGGGGCTACACGAGGTGGGAGCCAGCACACAGCTTGGCAACGTGTAGCTGTGTAATCGCCATGAACTCGTGGAGAAAAACCAAGTCAATAAGGAGACAGACTGCCAAGGAGGTGAGAGAGATTATCAGGTAGGATGCTCAGGGAAGGAGACCTCAGGGCTCAGCTAGAAGTAGGTGGGGAGGGAACCATGCACAGAGCTGGGGTGAGAGCATCCAGGGCAGGAGAAACACGTGCAAGACCCAGGGTGTGTGTGTGCTGGGCTAGAGAAGGAGCAGCAGGCCAGTGAGGCTGAAGCAGGAGGGTAAGGACCAGCCATGCAGAAGGAGGACCGTGGGAGGGTTTGGTTTAAGCTGAGGTTATACAAGGCATACAGCTGGGTTCTACTTTCGCACAAATACTTGAAGTCAAGCAAGACAGGGGAAGATGCCCTTTCAATTTTCTTGGAAGCATTAATGGATTAAATAAGGGAAGGGGAGACTATAATAAAAGACAGGGTTTGTTTGTTTGGTTTTTGGTTTTTTTTTTTTTGTTTTTTTTTTTAAGTGGGCTCCACGCTGGATGTGGAACAGGGCTTGAACTCACGACCCTGAGATCAAAACCTAAGCTGAAGTCAAGAGTCAGATACTTAACCAACTGAGCCACCCTGGTGCCCCAGTAAAAGACAGGTTTTAAAGTAGAAAAAACTGGGTGCAGCACATGATCCTACAACCCTACAATTCCAGCCCTAGGTATGCATATGCCCAACAGAAAAAATGAACCAAGTTTGCCATGAGGCGTGTTCTAGAATGTTCACAGCAGCACTGTTCACTATTGCCAGAACTGCCTGTCCACGGAAGAATGGATAACTACATTCTAGTGTGCTCCCACCAGGGGATACTCTACAGCAAAGAGAATGAGTAACAATAAAAATAATGCAAATGAACAAAGCCAGAAACAAGAGTTTGATACTGTATGGTTCCCTGTAGATAAAGTCCAAAAATGGGCAAAACCAATCCACGCTGCTGGAATTCAGAACCGTGCAGGGGTTTCGTCCTTGGTCTGGGTGCTGGTCATGCAAGAATGTTCAGTTTGGGGGCACCTGGGTGGCTCAGTGGGTTAAGCCTCTGCCTTCGGCTCAGGTCATGATCTCAGGATCCTGGGATCGAGCCCCGCATCGGGCTCCCTGCTCAGCAGGGAGCCTGCTTCCTCCTCTGCCTGCCTCTCTGCCTACTTGTGATCTCTGACTGTCAAATAAATAAATAAAAAAAAAACCTTAACAAAAAAAAAAAAAGAAAGAAAAGAAAAATGCACACGAAAGTCCTCCAGAAAATCATTTTCCTGGTACTGATGTTAGTTGTTACTAACAGAGCCTCTCCCAGAGGGTGCTTCAGGATTACTGGAGAGCCTGGAAGTGGCCCACAGACTCAGTTCCTGGCCACGTTCTCTGTAACTTTCTAAGTCACTTGGGTGAGGACTTAGAAGGTGAACACTTGCCCTCCAAAGGTTGAGAAGTAACTAAATTGACAGAATCAAAACAATCCCAGCAAACTGGAAAGGCTGGGAGGAAACCAACAGAAGAATGTCAACGGGGCCCATCCCAGTGTCACACACTGAGTCTTAAAGGACACCTCGTACCAGCATTGGCCCCAGTGCAGGGAAAAAGCACGTGGAGTCCTGTGGCCACTCCTATCAAATACAGGAACGTGGGTCATGAAAAGGGATTCCTCTTCAGTCCTTCCATACTGCACAGAGCACACCTGGAGCCCTGTGTCCGGCTCAGGGGCCTACCCTTCCCTGTCCCAGCCCCAACCAACGGTGACAAGAACGTCTGGCAGAATGTTAGGAAGGTGCAAGCAAATGAATGCGGATGTGGCTAACACGACCCTTCACCCCAAATCGAGACAACTGAAGGTGGCGATGAGGGCAGGGGGCTTCTCTACCTCCCCCCAGGGTGAGAGCCCAAAAATCCATCACCAATAGCTCTGTTTTCCTTCGGCAAGATGGGGCTGCATGAGCCCCGGGGCAGACTGGAAAGAGGACTGGCTCTATTATTAACCTCTAGTCCCAGTCCTAAGAAAGGTCCAGAGACTTGGGGTCAATACGGGGGGCAAGACAGGAGTCACTGGAGGCCAATACTGGGAACAACCAGTCCCCATGCTCACCTCCTCTGTTGGAGTACACACACTGCCCTTCTTACTCTCAGCTGCCTTTGGGACACATCTGCTGGAGGTCAGCCCAGACCCAGACACCCGCACAAGTCATAACGGGATGGGTTCAGACTTGCACCTCCCAAAAACTCAGCACGAGGCAGATGGGAAGGAAAAGGAAGCTGGCACGGGGCAGGCTGAGGGGCGACTGCCCAGCTATAGTTCTGGCCCCCAGGTGGGCAGGTCAGCAGTCCGGAATCCAATGTCCAAAGAGATAAGAGCAAATTTAGGTCCGCTCAGCCTTGATCCACATCCAGATGGGTCCAGTCCAGACTGGGACACAAGACAGTGGCCAGGAACAGAGAGACATGGGCCAGTGAGATGGGGAAGTGTTAAGAGAGAGCCAGGAGTCAGGGAACCAGCCAAGCAAATGAGATCAGAGCAGGACTCCAACACCTGAGACTCAATACGCATCGGTCACTCTGTCCTCTGTAAGCTGGGAGAACTGCCACGTGACCAGTGACAGAGAAATTGTACTCAGTGGGTAGCTGAGGAAGGCTAGGACTTGGTGGACATAGGATCACCCCAGCATTGAGGGCAGCCAGCCTAAGGCCAGGGAGTAGAGGCCGGGGCTCTGTTCACAGGGAGCCAGGGCCTTGACGGGACCTGCTGGGTGTGGAGGGTTTCTGGACATAGTCGTGACCTAGTTCAGGCCAGGGGCCCGGTCCTTCCTGCCACCCTGCCCAAACCCTGTCACTGGCTGGACACGCTACTCTCCACCTGGTTATAGAAACTTCCCTCCAGGAAGCTGGCCGTTGTCGAGGAAAGCCAAGCAGCATATGTTTGCCAGAGGGAGGCATTCCTGCAGCAGGAATCTTGGGGAAGACATTCTCAGAGCCCTTCCACGACCCTGCTGAGCCAGGGTCCCAGCAGTCCATCCCCAGCCCTGCTCCCAGCGCTCAGGCACCTTAGCAAATGGTCATGCCCGCAGATGAGCCCGGTGCAAACTCTCACGCCACCTGGTCTCTAAAACCCACTCGTATTGATTGTATCTCAACTCAAGGGCATTTCTAAAACTCAGAAAGACTCTCTCCCACCCTGGTAGCCTTTGACCAAGTTTGCCAGGTGCTCGTTCCAAAGGGAATGCCTAAGCAAGACCCACGACTTCCCCCGGACAGGGGGCTGGGGTTCCTGGCTGCTCTCCGGGGCACCGATGTTGTTGTTGCGTTACTTCTGTGCAGGTTAAAATTTAAAAAATCATAACAAAGGTTGGCTTCTGTAGGGCGCACGCTGAGGCCTCACAATGCTTGCTGTCATAGAGGGGCTGATTACCCAACTCCATTTATCAAAACGTCACTTCTCTGACAGCCCCTAATAAATATCCTGCCAGAGACCCCGCACCTGGCAGCCTTGCCACTCGGCAACACGCCGCTAACCTAATTTGCTAATTGCTGCTTTCCCCATTAATTTTAGTCCTGTCTTGTTTGGTGTTGACATGGAGGAAAAAGAAATAGGGTGGAAAAAACAGGCAAGAAAGAAAATATCTCGGGGTCCCCCAGCATGTACCCGCCCTCCCACTCTCTCACACAACCACTCGCTCACACTCACACCTAAATACCAACTTCCTTCCCTCTCTTTTCCTCACCACGGGTGAAGCAGATTTAACTTTTAAAGTGGCAGGCACCAGATTTCCCCCAACAAAATCTGGGCACAAGCCTGATGATGGGATATAAGGTTTGACACCCGGGCAGTAGTACACATGCAAGGGAACTGTGGTTACTGTATCCAAAGTCATTCTGACTGACAAGGGCATCAAAGGGTTAAGAAGTCCAGCTCATCGGCCCTCCAGGCCTGACCCACCATTCCAGACCTTCTCTGTGTCACAGGGGAATCCTGCCTCCCTTTTGGTCTCACTCTAAGTACTGACGTCCAAGATAATGGCAACCGAGAATGCCGAAGGACTGGCTTTCCTAGCCAGGCCTGTCTCTCCCTATCCCCTGGGCTGTCCACACCCCTATTCCTTCTGCTCTTCAACTCCTGCCAAAGGGCCCAATGATGGAAAGGCTGCCTTGTAGGCTGTTTGATTACAGATCATTACAGATGAGCTCAATGGGTTCAAAGGCCCATCAGAGAGGCAAAGGCAAGAAAGGAGGAGACTCTAGACACGGGCAAAGAGGAAGGAAGTCACACTCTTTTCTGAGATGAACCCAATGTCCCATCTACAAAAGGAGACAGCTGTCTTACCCAGGAATCTGCAAATGACCTCCTTCTCCAGCCTGGGACATGTGTGTCTTGGGCAGTTGGCTGGCATCCCACACTGGGTGAAGCGAATGTGCCCACGGATTTGGTTTATCTCATGTACCTGTATTGTCGATTTCACTGCAGGCAAACCAGCTACAGCAAACAAAACAGAGCTATGGCCACGAGTTTTAATTTTATGTTGACAGAGATAAGGGATGCTTGTTGTAGACAAATTTACACCTTGAGAAACATCCAAAGAAGAAACCAAAATCCCTCTGCGTCTCAGCACTCACAGATCACCACCAACATGGAGCCCTTTCGTTATTTGCCCACCCCCATACAAGTGAGCATTATTTTACACATGGACCATGCTAGTACACCATTTGCCTTGCTTTCTTACTCCCATATCCAGGAGCTCTTTCTGTGCCCTGGAAAACAGATCTCCATCACCATTTTTAACCATTTTACTAGAATGTATTTAACTATTCCCATAGAGACAGACGTTTAAGTTATTTTCTTATTTTATTCCTATCCACGATGCTATGATGCATAGCCTTGTACCTACACCTTTGTGAATTTGTCCACTTACTACTTTAGGATAAATGGCTAGAGGTAGAAACACCAGCTTAAATGGTACATACATTTAAAATTTAGATAAACTTTCTCACGCTGTGTCTCCAGAAAAGGTGTATGAATTTACATTGACCCCCACAGTGCATGAGAGTTTCACTTCCCTACCACCTCGAGGAAATCAGTTATTTTTAATTCTTAATCATTGCCAAACTTCCGGGTAACAAGTGATCTGTTTCTACTTGCATTTCTCAGATTATTTGTGAAGTTCAGTTTGCTTTTATGCTCATAGGACATTCAGAGGTATTTTGTGAATTACCTGTTCTTTGCATTTGCTTATTTTTTTATTAAAGTATTTGTCTTTTTCTTATTAATTTGCAGGAGCTTTTTATTTATTAGGGATATTACTTTTTTGCTATGTACAAATTTTTGATGTCTTCCTTACCATGCTCATTTCATTATTTCAACTTTTTTATAGTGTTTATTCCATGATGGTGGAAAATATCAAGAACATTTGCCCATAATGAAATCTACAAGAAGGAAGTACATGAGGTAAATAGAATCTGTGGACATATTCACATTGTCCGAAGTGGGACACCAACCAACCACTCACACATATAAAGCTGGAGGGGGAGGTCATCTTCATACCTGTGGGCGAGATACCCCTAAAATCTGTCCTCTCCCTTTCTCTGGTCTCATGTCCATCTGCTCTTTCCCTATGTGGATGACAAGTTTCCTGGTGGCCTGACTTCCAGGAAGCAACTGCTAGAGCCGATGGCAGAAATCGAGCTTAGAGGCAGGGCGATGTGGCAATGAATAACCAGCCTCCTGGGTTCTGGCCTTGACAAGAGTAAGCTCTTAGAAAGCTCATGTCTGGCTCCAGCCTGTATATATAGCCCCCAATTCTTTGTCCCCAGACCACAGCACAGACCATGCCTCGTGGCCAAGAAGGGCAGTGTGGCTGGGAGAGGGGATGGAGCAGGAGGAAGAAGAAGCTAGGGAGAGCTGCCACATTTGAGTACGTCAGCCAGTCCTTTATGTCTGGGCTCCAAGGCCAGGTTATGGCTAATGTAGAGAATAAAGTGTGGGTGGTCACATACACCGGAAGCAGAAGACCAGGGACAAGGTCCACCCGTGCAACAATGTATATGTACGTATACGTACACTCCCGCTTGATGGTATTGGCAGGTGTGTGCCCAAAGCTGTGTGCCAACCACATATGGGGCTGAGTGTGGCTGACACGAGTGAGTCACAGCTGGTGACTGTCCCAGCTGGTCTGGGTCACTGTCTACCTACATAAGGACAAGGGTGCCTTGACAGACATTAGAGACATGAGTCTTTGCATATATGGGCAGGGTTGTAATACTGCACAGGAGACCCAGGGTAATAACTTTTATGCATGCTTTCCAGATTCCTACATTCAGTCCCAGAGGGACTGAGACCACATCAGAACTGAGACCACGTGTTTAGACTACCCCTCCCTCATATGCCTAGAAAACTTCTATTCTTACTTCAAGGCCCCACTCATTTATCCACCTCTCCCTTAAAAAGCCTCCACGGAAAAGTCTATCACAGGACCAATGTTCTGTGGTATTTTTCATAGCACATTCCAGTTAACCTGTGTGTGTGCATTTCCCCCTTACTAGCTCACAACATCCTCTGGGTCTGAGCCTGCAGGCCTGTCTTGTTTCTGTCTGTACCACAGCCTCTGGCTCCTGACACACAGCAGGTAGAATAAACATTTGCAGGATAAGCTCTTGAATCCCAGTTCTCAGACCCAGGGTTGGGCCCTGGGGCCCCTGTTCTTGAATCAGATGCCAGCGACAGGGCAAAACAAAGACATTTGGATGCTCCTAATTCCACTAAGTCAGTGGCTGCAAGAAAAGATGTAGATGCATCTGGGCTTGGTTGATCAAAGCAGTCACTAAAAGCCCCTGGGGCCTCCAGAGACATGAAGCAGGTAAGCATTTCTTTCACCAGAGTCTGGAGTGGCAAACTGTTTCCTGAAAGGCCAGAGAGTAAATAAGTTTGGCTTTGAGGGCTCTATGATCTCTGTGGCTCCTACTCAGCTCTGCCATTTGGAAGCAGTCACAGACAATGCATGAACAGAAGAGCATGGCTGTAGTCCAACAAAACTCCATAATCGGCCAGCCAATGGTCTAGAATTCTGAAGTGGAGGAAAGTGATGCTCAGACCTGCCAGTGACAGCAGAGACCCCTGGCAATCAAGAGGGCTGTTGTGAGCACATTCTGAGAACCACAACCTACCTCAACATTCAACATCATACCAAGGTGGAGACCTGATGGAGGCTGAGGACAAGGCTGTCATGTCTGGTTGCCCAGGGTGTGCACTGCACAAATCCAGGAGGTGCCATAAACTGTGATATGAGTGGTTTACTCCTTAGGTTGGACAATGTGTCATCCATGCCTGAAGACCACCAAGGAGCCCATATTTGTGAGAAAAAAAAAAATCACTGGTGGGGGGTGCCTCCTGGACTCTTGGCTACTATCCAACTAGTTCAAACACTTGAAAGGTAGAGGTGTCTCCTCCAAGATAAGCATTGTGAGCTACTTACTGTATCTTTGGAAACAACTTGATGGGGACTTGCACACTGCATAGACAGTTTGAGAATGAAGGGGGCTGGGGCCAGAAGGTCCCTGGAAGGAGTGGATCACTCCCTGCTGAAGCTGCTCCTGCTGAAAGTTAAACGGCACTTGACTTGGGGACAGAGGACTGCCTGGGCCCAGTGTGCTTCTGCTGGGAGCTTCCTGCTCTCTGCCCCAGTTGCACCAGGACCCAGGGATCAGCAGGGGCTTCTGGAAGTACCCAGCCCTTCACCCCACCTAAGGAGCGTGGAGTGGCCCTGGGGTAAAGGTGCGATCCACCTGATCCTCCAGGCTACAGGGCCCTCCAAGAATCACGCCACCCCAGCTAGGCCCCAGAGCTGGCTGTAGCTGGCCCCAGGTCACTCCCAGGGTAAGCCTGCTGTCCAGGTCTCAGCCATTAAACTTCACTGAGCTTCTTTCCAACAGCTACAGATGAACAAAATATTGCTCTGTTCCCAGTTACGTTAAAAGGGCCTAGTAAAGAATAATGGCAAAGATGCTCGCAGCCAAAAGCTGCTCTTGATGGCCCTTTAAGCAAGATTTACAGCAAGCATTTAGCAGTGTCCCTGGAACGTTTGCTGGCACCGATCGGTGGGAAGTACGTGCGTGGTGCCTCCCCGGGCCAGCAGGCAGGGCCATCCTTCATCCCAGGCTGCTCTGCCTGTCCCCTGCACAATGCCGGCTCCCCCACGGGCCTTGGCCGAGTCCATTAGGCCCCTGCCTGGGCTGCCAACTAATAATCCCAGCTGTCAGGTGCCTCAGGACCAGGCCAGCTAAAAGCCTGTCCCAGGGGCTGGGAGGCCATGGGATGGGCAGTGATCTGAGAAACTGAGGCAGGGACAGGGTGGAGGCATAGAACACAGAGGTGGTGGGGGTCCTTGGAGAACAGAGGGCCATGTTAACTTGTTCATGCAATATGTATTTATTAAGCCCCTACTGTATGCCAGGCAAGTGGGGGAGAGAGGAGCTCCCAGCCCTTATGAAACTTATTACATAGAGAAGAAGAGAAATAATAAACTACTAACGACTTTAGTAAATTACTAGTTCTTTTGATAAGGAGAGCCCAGCATGGGAGCAAATATGTCCAGGCTCAGAGCCATGCCTGAGGAGAGGGGATTTTCCTAAGACATGAACCTATGCTGTCCCATATGGTGGCCACTTGCCACATGTGGCTCTTGAGAGCTTGCAGCGTGGCTCATGCGAATTGAAGGGAGCTGTGAGTATAAAATGTACACCAAATTCCAAAGACTTCAAAATACAAATGAAAGCCTGCAAAACATCTCATCAGTCATTTTTATAGTGATTACATGTTGAAATGATAAGATTTGGGATACACTGTGTTAAGTAAAACATGTTTTCAAAATTACCTCCATCTCTTTCTTTTTACTCTTCTTAATACGACTACTAGAACACTTAAAGGCACGTAACTAACTCGCATTCGTGGCTACCATCGTATTTCTACTGGACAGCATGATAGAAAGGATGCAGAGGGATTAGCAAGGGAGAGGGATGACATGTAGACCAGCAGCTGAAGCTTTGATAGTAGCACCCACCCTACTAAGAGAAAGTCTAAAGTTGGGATCCAACAAATAAGCTGGCCTCCAGGCAGAGAAACTGAAGCAGAGGCCCCTCTGCCAGCTTGTGCAAGCACACTACCTGTCCAGAGCAGGCTATGAACTCAGCAGGTAAGCTGGCACCTGAAGCCTACCCAGGGGTGGTGGGTCTCTGGTGGCACAATCTACTCCCAATCCCACTGACAGTTTCTGCCTCAGTTTCCCCCTACTTTCAGCTCCAACATCTTAACCCTCCGTGAGCCTGGCTCTGTGCTCTGTATTACACCCGAATCCTTATTCAAGCATCACGAAGACCCTATTTCATAGGTGCCCGGGGGACTGAGCACACGAGAGAAACACTCTTCCCCATTAAGATATTTCACTTTCTACTTCCATCCTTCACTTCCCAAATAACAAAGAATATCTAGGACAAAAATGTTCAACAGGTTTAATCTCACATACATCCCCCAACAGATTGGTAGTGACTGTCTCAAGCACTGTGTTGAGAAGGATTCGGAGGTGCAACAGAAGAACGACCACGAGTGATTAATAATGTCGGCCACGGACGTTCGCTTGGTTTGGTGTTGGCCATCCTTGACCTAGGCTGAGATCATAATCACCAGGGAGACAGCGTCCAACGCAGACCCATCCCCTGGAGCTGAATTTATAGACTCGGCAACGCATGGGACCGTGGAGGGATGTCACTTGACAGCAAGGAGATGTCATGACATATCCCCCAGAATATACCAGCATCTCGGGCTGCATTCAGAGGAATTACAGAGGGACGGTCCTGCTGCTCCATGCCAGGGAACCCACACCTAGACCACATGCTTTACAGACACACAACTATCGTGAGTACACTCAGAGAAACACAACCGGTTTGAAGAGGGGTCACTGGACTGCATTATGTGAAGGTCGACAGCGTGACCTGGACGCTGAACCAGAAACCCTGACCGTTCTCTACAGTACAGAGTCACAATCGACCAATAGAACACACACGTAATAAGTATCTGCCGTGTGCCAGGCGCCGTGCCAGGCTCCGGGCATACAACAGTGAAAGTGGGCGGTCTTCCACAGGCCCCTCCGGGTCTGCCTGCTCCCTTCTCCACTCTGCCCCACACCCCAAGGGGATGACCTTAGTGAAAGGCATCCACAGACTCCCTCCACCTCTGGCCTCCAGCCAGGCTCAGCCGATCGGGGCCCAGAAGGCAGGAGGAGAGTGAGGTCAGCGTATTTACCAAGGTGCTATGGGCAACTCGTTGGAAGGCCTTAGCTCCTGCCGGATTGCCCTGTCCGCACTCCTCCCCCGAGGTTCCAGTACCCCTCACTCCCTCTACCGTCAGCCACTGGGTTAGTAACAGCTTCTTTTAATTATATAATTAATGTATTCATTCTTTTTAAGTAGGCGCTACACCCAACATGGGGCTTGAACTCACCACCCTGAGACCAACAGTTGCATGCTTTACCGACTGAGCCAACCAGGCGCCCCAGTTAACAGCTTCTTAACACTGCTAGCCTCGGGGCGCTGCACTGCCCCGCACTGAGTCCCTTAAACCTTGTAGATCATCCCTTTATTAAACTCACACCACGGGACGCAAGTGTGACATCTATTTCTTGCCAGGAAGAAAACAGGCTTGGTCCCTGCCCCCATGGAGCTTATCAGCAGTGAGACAAGAAAACATCATGACCAACTGTAGTAAGTTCACAACTCGGCACTCTAAACAGCTGGACTGCGGGGAGGTTGGGGTTGGGTGGCACCCCACGGCATGGGGTGGTCAGGGAGGCTCCCGCAGACATGGACGTTAAATGGACATCTGAAGGAGAATTACCTGAATGAAGCGCGGTGCTATTCTGATGTGATCCAGGGTGAATTTTGTTCCCCAAACTTCTCCAATCTAGAAGCAGCAGCTGAAGGAGATGGCAAGGTTCCCCTCAGAGTGATTTATTGGAGAGGCTGCAGGACTGCTCGGGGTCAGTGATACCAGAACAAGATTTCATCTTGTTGGATAAAGGGGCGGACCGGTGGGGTGCTGGAGCCAGCCGGTCCTGGGCAGGGGGGTGTCCCCATCCCTCTCTCGCCCTATCCAAATCTTGGTACAATACCCCACCCCTGCCAGCCACATGGGTTGGAAGAACAGAGATATAGGAGTACTAAATTGTGTGCCAGAGATGGGAAAAATTACCACTGTTCTAGGGGCACCTGAGTGGCTCAGTTGGTGAGGCGTCTGCCTCCAGCTCAGGTCATGTTCCTGGGATCCTGGGATTGAGCCCTGCATCGGGCTCCCTGCTTAGCGGGGAGTCTGCCCTTACCTCTCCCTCTGACCCTCCCGCCCTTCCCCTGCTCATGCCCTCTCTCACACTCTCTCTCAAACAAATAAAATCTTAAAAAAAAAAAAAAAGAAAGAAAGAAAGAAAAACAACCTACCACCGTTCTACCCCAGTTCTGTGGAGGCGAGAGAAAGAAATGCCAAGTCCATGAGGAAAAATAGGTTTTAACACAGAGTAACTCTGTCCACTGCATACAAGAGGCAATCAGGGTATCTAGAATCAGCTCCAATCCCTAAGACAGAATAGGGAAGCTGAAGGAAAATTGTGCTTCCCTTGAAATAAGCAGAGGACCAAGGATTCCCTTCTTCCCCTGAAGCTGGAATCGCAGGGATCCATCCAATGGTTCTCAGCCCTGAACATCCATTCAAATCACCTGGAAGATTTTTTTAGAAGTACCAATGCCAGCGCCTTACCCCCCACATCTAGTGTGCAGTCCAGATCGAAAGCCCCAGCTACAAAGAGTTGAAAAGGCTAAAGCCAGCAAAGAGAAAGAGCAGGGTGTCTCCAGGGGACTACTGGGATGGGCTCTCATTCTAGGAACATTCTCTGAGTTATTGGCAAACTTGAGAATGAGTCAGAATCACTTGGGTGCTTGAAACTCACAGATTCGCAATGTCCCCTCCAAAAGGATCTAGGAGTTGGCACACCTAATAAACTTTCAAATGGATTAAGGAAAATAAATGGGAATAAAAGGGAACGGGCAAAACAACTATTTGGGGAAAAGTGCTTGATATCCAGATTACTACCTGGGATCACCTGCAACACTTGAACTCCCACTTGAGAGCTCAGGGGAAGTCAGCCTCTGGGCAGAGGGAGCAGCCAGGCAGGCGCCATCTTGGAATCTTAGGTTTAGGAAAATAAAATCAGGCAGGTTGGGGGGGATGGCTAGGTTGAGGAGATGCTTGAAAATAAGGATTCGCAGTGGGCACAGAAGGTGAGGGGGGCATTAGAGGTGTGGGAGGTGGAGTGCAAGGACTCACCAGTGAAGAAGTGAGGCCAAGAGGAGGATATGAACATTCCTGCGTTTACCCCCATTGCAGTGGCATATGGAAGGAGTGGGAGAAAGGCTGGACATTGGCCCTTGAAATTCACAAGTAACTCTGAGCAACTTATGTTTTCTGGGCATTTTAAATGCATTTAATCATGTGCAAGGAAATTAGTGTTATTCCCACATGACATAAAGGACAGCTGAGAGGCTCAGAGATAGGAACTGTCATGCCTGACTCCAGGGCAGACTATTGACCAGAAGATGTGAGCCCAAAGGTGCCTGACTGCAGGACCAGCTCTCACACATCCCACCAGCCACTCCCCCCAAAAAACTGAGAGAATTTGTCAACATCACTATTAGGAAAGAGCCAAGGAAACTGAACTCCATAAAAAAGAATGCCTCAGGAGAAGAAAAGACCCAGGGAAGGATGGGGTAGGAAAAGTCAAGGAAATTATAACTAGGAAAAAATGAACAGACTTTTTCCTTATACACTCATCTGACTGCTTAGTACACACCAGGCTCTCTCTTAAACTCCCAGACCACAAAAGGGAACAAGAAAGACACTGTCCTTAACTTCATAGGCTTACATCTAGACCAGGAAGGCAAATTAATGACATTTGCACCATCACTTGCCCTTCCTGCACCCCTGCCAGGCATCACTAATCAATCCCCACATTCCTTGTACTGATCCCCAATTTGGCCCCAATTTCCTTTCAGGCAGCTGCAGGAAGGCATGTGAGATGAAGACTCTGCCATCCCTGATGTGAACATTAAGCTTTAGACAAAGATTTTCTGAGCACCTCCTACTTGTCAAACATGACGGGAATTTGTAGAGTGTGATCCCCATGGTAGAGACGAGGAGAGCACCACCCACGCTGGCAAAGTCTCTGTAAGTACCCCACCAGGCTGTGTGGGGCCCCGACATCAGTGCTCGGAGTACAGGAGCAGGGGTGTGGGGGGGTGGAGAGCAAGGAGGGGTGAGCTTTATTGAGGCATATTGACAAATCAAATCCCAAAATACAGAATGTTTAATCATGGTGATTTGATAAACATACCCCGGTCAAAGGATCCTGCCTGTAGTTAATGAACACATCCATCCCTCAATGTATTTCTTTTTTTGACAAGAACCCTTAAGTTCTACTTTCTTAGCAAATTTCACTGACACCATACAGTGTTACCAACTACGGCCGCCATGTTTTACTTTGGATCCTCAGCCCTTATTCGTCTTCCAGCGGCAAGTGGGAATCCTTTCACCAACTGCTCCCTACTTCCCACACCCACAAAGGAGGAGTCTTCAAAGCCGGTCAGAGACCCCTTGGGCGAATCTCCAGTATGGCTGAGCCACAGCCTCCCATTCCAGCCTGTGACTCCTCCCCTCTCCAGCCTCTGTCCTGAGTTCCTGCTTCTCTGGTTGGACACGCTTCTGAGCACCTTTGGAAGGCATGGAATGAGAAGGAAACTGTAGATCGCATTCCTGCTGCATCCACCCAACATGCCTGGGCCTTTGCCATTCCAGCCAGGCTGTTGGCCAAGCCTCGGTGCCTTCCACCCAGCCTGCTATCCCTGAGCAGGGGTTCTCAAAATGTGCTCCCCCTACCTGGCCCCATCCCAGACCAGTTATCCCAGATTCTCAGGGGACCCTGCCTCAATGCTTCCAAAGCTGATGAGTGATTCTAGGATGCACACAAGTTTGGAGACGGCGGTGCTAGATGGTCCTGCTCCGGGCTCTCCCTTCCCTGTGCCCTGGGAGGACAGAGCTGCCAGCAACTTGCTGAGAGTCGAGTCAGCTCTGCAAGGTGAGGTCCGAGTTGGAGACAGGCGGCCAGCCTGCCAGCTGCTCACCCTCCAAACCCAACCCCCGCCGGGCTCAGTGCCGAGCCCTGCCAGGCCTGCTCCCCAAGGCGTCCGGTCCTCCAAATAAAAACAGGCGGCCAGAGTTCAGGGCCCACTGGTGTTCTCCTGGTAAGCACCTTTTGTTCCAGGCTCAGAGCTGTTAATTAAAGAGCCGTGATTAATGAGGAAGCGCTCCTGGTCCCCATCTAGGATGAGAGGTCCTGGGGATGCTGACTTTGCTGGAGGAATCGGCAGTCAGATTCCAACTGGAGCTATTTATAGACTGAGCTCTGCTAGGGTTGGGAGGAAGATGAGCCTCCTCCCCGCCTTCTCCCTTTCCTCCCCCCTCCCCCCACCACACCGTGATGGAACACTGAGGTAGGAATATGTATGGAGGACGAATTTCTCTTTGAGTAAATCTTAGCGTGTCCACATTCCCATTAATTCATCCAAGCCTTCATCCCCCCAACATAGATTTATTGAATGCCTACTAAGTGCTGGGTTCCAGGCCAACTGGTGTGGCCACGATCTGAGGAAGGGCAGGACGGCCCTGTCCCGGAGTTTTCTTTCCAAGGGAGGAGTCATGACCAGGGGAGTCTAGCAGTCCATGGACAATTGTAAATAGAAGCAAGGGCTCCAAAAGAGGGGACTGTGGCTCCAGCAAGTCTTGAAAGGATCCCATACACCCTCCCCACAGAGCCGGCAAGCAGATCACTGCCTTTCTCACCCCGAGTGAGGAAACAGGCTTCAACGTGTTCTGGAAGTCGAGGATCCCTATTCAAAAGCAAGCATGGCTTCCCAAACTCGTGTCCTCTTCCCCAACACACAGCTTGCATCCCTCGGGGGTCACACAGAGCAGTGCTGTTGGGTGTCAGTCCACAAAATGGGAGGAGTGATGTCACCACTCCCCTGGCTGACTCCTGCCAAACCCCCCACACAGTGTCCTCCAGGCTCTGAACCCCAGGGTGACCTTGGAAGCCACAACTTGAAGGAGCAGAGTCTCCACTGACCTGAATCCCCAAATGGCTTTGCAGAACAGACCCTCCCTCCACACCTCTCCCAATCAGGTAAACTTTATGCAAGCAAGACATGAACTTTAGGGCACCTGGGGGGCTCAGTCGGTTAAGCGTCTGCTTTTAGCTCAGGTCATGACCTTGGGGTCCTGGGATCAAGTCCCAAGTTGGGCTCCCTGTTCAATGGAGAGCCTACTTCTCCCACTCCCTCTAGCCCTAAGCCCCCGACTCATTTTCTCTCTCTCTCTCAAATGGGTGAATAAAATCTTAAAAAAAAAAAGAAATAGAAACTTCATCGTTCTATTGTTCTGAGCCCCTAAGATGTCAGAGCCTACCTGTTCCAGCAGCTAGCATCACCTGAGCTAATACAGCAGAACTGCTAGCTCCAAACACTATGTCTACTGCCTCTTAGAAAAGAGTCAGTGACTTCCTAAAACATGTTGTGACTAGGCACCACGGGGCGCAAAGGGCAAGAACGCTCAACATCCTTCACAGACACCTCCTCTGTGGGGCCTTGTTCGGAGTCACTCTGAACCAGTCCTGAGATGCCCCCATCCCACTCCTCTTCCCTCTCCCCTCCAGCAGCAGGAACTACAGTGGTCCATCCAGTGCTAGCTAGGGATGGAGGAGACAGAGAGAGAAAGGACAGAAGAGGTGCCTTCCTAGAACCAGATGAAAACCATGGCATGTGTTTTCCCACGGTGGCCGTACCTACCCCCGTGGGTGGGTGGCATGCCCAGTAAGGAACCCCGGAAATGGGGGGAGAAGGTCCAGTACACATGCTGGGGACACCATGGGGGTGCGACTCGGGCCCCAACTCTCTCCGCCATAAAACAGGCATGTGATAGGGCCTTGCCACAAGTCTGATCCATGAATGACAAAAAGCTACAAACATACCTATGGACAGTGAGGAGTCCAGACTGGAAAGGACATGGGGAGAAGAACCTGCATCTGCGAGGAGGCATCAGGCCCCATTGTATGGCCCAGTCCCAGGACCATTTCCTGTCTGGACTTCTTCATATCCAAGGGTAAATGGTCCTCCTTGTTTGAGTCCATTCTAATTGAGTTGTTCCTTCTGGCTCATCCCTTAAAACAAAACACTTCCTATCTCCGTGACTCAGTTTCCCCAGCTATAAAATGGGAACATGGCTCTTGTTTTCCCAGTGAGGAGTTCTGCTAATGGGACGCACATGATGATCTTACCCATCTTCCCAGGGTTTTGCGGGGACTGCATGAACCTGCCCTGGAAAGAGGTATTCACGCTCAAGAGCTCCTTCTCGAGTTTCAAAGCTCCTTCTCTCCCAACAGGGCTGCCAGCGTCTGTACAGTTTATTCTACTCTTCTTTTGTGGGCACCAAACTCTCTGATGGTGTGAAATGATACTTAAAGGCCCGCTACGTGGATGGGAGAGAAAAACAGTTCTGCTCTTTCTAAGCCCAGCGGGTGTCTAAGGAAGCCGGCTCAAGAGGCCATCTTGTCCCCCCTGTTTGCTCGGCTCCACGCGGGGGTGGGCTCTGCAAGTCCCTGAGAGCCGAGCTGCTTGTCCCATGCCAGGACAGGAGCGGGCAGGAACTGAGCCTAGACAAGTAGAAAGAGAGAGGCCTGTGCTCCGTCGAGAGCTGTGCACCGTGGGGTGATGCTGTCGCTCCTGGCTGTAAGGATGAATTCTCTATGTCAATGTCCCTGAGCTCAGGGAAGCCGGGGGAAGCTGGTGCCACGTTATCTCTGGGTGTGTGCGGGAGGCTATTCCTGGAGGTAATTAACATTCACATTTGTAGTCTGAGTACAGATCACCCTCACCAAGGTGGGCAGGCTCCAATAGGACAAAAAGTGAAGAGTGATTTGCTCTCTGCTTGAGCTCGGACAGCTAGCTTCTCCTGCCATCGGACACCAGAGCTCCCGGCTCTCAAGCCCTCAGACTCAGACTGGGGCTCACCCCACTGGTTTCCCTGTCCTGGTCTTCAGATCTTTATGGCTCGGACTGGAACCCCACCACCAGCCTTCCCAAGCCTCCAGCTTGAAGATGGCCATTCGTGGGCCTCTTTGGCCTCCATAATCCTGCGAGCCAGTCCCCCAGAATCAATCTCTTTCTAGATACCTATCTATAACCCCCAGGTTCCATTTCTCTGGAGCACCCCCAAAACCTCAGTAAAATGAACCCATCTCCACAATTCCTATGAGTGCCAAAGGGGATGACCTTCTGACTTTCACAGCAAGAAGCAAATGATAAAGAGCAGAGGCAGAACTCAAAGGGGCCAGGGTCTCCAAGGCAGAGGAGGCTCAGAGAGGAAGAGTAATTTCCCTAAGGTCACACAGCACTTAGGGGTGATCTGGAATTCAAACACAGGTGTGCTTGCTCCCCACGGAGCGCCTTCCGTGCTCCACACCTGCTGTGTCCTCAGTCACCCCGACATTCCTGCCACTCACTCACTTTCCCTCCCTGCTTCCCAGTCTTGTCCCCAGAGAAGAATCTTATCCTCATGTTTGGGGATGGAGAGTCCACAGGGTGGTGAGACTGGGTGAGGCTGAGCCCTGCTTGGTGCTCAGAAAGTATGTGTGGTGTATACACAGTGCACACGCGTGCACACACATGCTTGCACATGCACACACACACACACACACACACACACTCACACTCCTCCTTGGCTGCTCTTCCCTGATCCCCTTGAAATTGCCCAGCGACCGGCGTGGCCTGGGGCACTCAGCAGACACCGATGGTCCCAAGCTCCACTGGGCCACCCCAGGCACAGAGATTCCCAGTGACCCCTCCCTTTTTTCTTCAAGTCATTCCAGCTCCTATTTTCTGGGCAGGTCAGGCTGGCCATGGGCTTGAGGGAGATAGTCATAGGACCCTTCTCTCTGGCCAGGGACCCCAGGGCACAGACCCCGAGACCAGGATCTGAGAAAAAGTGGTTTATCTGGGAGGCAGTACCGGATAAGGTGTGAGATGTGGGAGAAGAAGACAGAGAAGGACAGATGGCCAGAATGGTGTCCATTCATAAACCAGTGACCTCTGGGGGCAACTGGGGTTTAATCCCCTGGGAATCTCGAGGAGATGGGGTGGGAAGAGCCTCAGAGTTGTCACAGTGGGAGACCAAGGGAGCTGGGGAGCTGAGTATTTATGCACCAGCTCCCATCCTCACTGGCCGAGGGCGGCCCCCCACCCCCAGGACATGAACCACCAGCACTTCCAGCCTACCCTGCGGGCAGTCTGAGGGGAAGCCACGGCCGGACTGCGAGTCAGACTCTGCGTGTAGAAGCAGGATGTGGAAGACACACAGGCAGGGCACCAACGGCCTCTCCTCTGCCCCCTTCCTTCCCCACCAGCCATCCTGGGCCTCCCTGAGACCATCCACCCCACCCCCTTAAGCCACCCAGAGCCCTACCTTGAACTTGGTGCCTAAGAGCCCGGACCCAGAGTCACACGGTCACGCTTCAAGGCCATGTGGCCCCAATGACACACAAAACCTCCAGAAATCTCTGTACCCTTCTCTGTAGCACGGGCATAGCGGTTCCCAGTCATGCAGCTGTCGTGAGATTAGGATAACACAACACTTGCACACCAACCACTGTAACAATGTTTCCCGCCATCCAGGGGTCCCACACTGCTGTGTGGATGGGCCCTTGTCCCTGGACACCTACCTAAGAGAGCACCAAGAACAGCTGGAGTCCAGCTGGGTCCACCCCCTCAGCCATGAGCCTCGACTCCAAGGGAGCCATGCCCTGTTCTCGCTGGCCCCCCAGAGAGAAACACCCCTGAGTCACCTACTTGCCTTGAGAGGATGCCTTTTTCTAAGTTCACACAGAGGCACTATGTGGGCTACAAGGGGCTCTGATGATAACTGTTATCACCGCTCCTACTGTAAGCTAATTCACTCACGAGCAGTGTCCTCTCAAGTGCAGGAAACCCAGACCAGCGTTTCAGGAACGGCCTTGTCTGAAGCATTTCTCCCATAACTTAAGAAATCGCTTTGGGGTGGAGGTTGGGGGTGCACCAGGGTGGCTGCATCAGTTAAGCATCCCACTCTTGGTTTCAGCTCAGATCGTGATCTTGTGTTCATGGAATCGAGTCCCGCATCAGGCTCTGCACTCAGCACACAGTCTGCTTGGCCAAGGACCCTCCGGCCCTCTACACAGCATGAATCAGGACAGATCTACCTGCTTCTGGACCCTCAAGGAGCTGAGGGGAGAGGTGTCCAGAAGCACTTGGGTCTGTGAGCTGCGTGCCAGCCACAACTCTGCACAAGCCAGCTGGACAGTCAAAGGAAAAGGTTACTTACTGAGCTGCCAAGGAAATATTTTACCCAGAACCTCTGGTGACCTGTCTGTTCTCTGCAGACCCTGTGTGCTTGGACCCCAGCAGGGGCTGGAGGGGGTCCTGCAGACTCCTGGGACACGCTCTGTTTAGTGGGTGAGAGAGAAGGGAGGACACGAGATGGAGTGGACCAATGCTTCCACTGCACCAACTTCTCCCCGATTCCAGCCATCCATCCAGAAGGTCTGTTTATCCCCACCCATGCACTCTGAGAACCCAGCCCAGCCCTGAGCACTCAGTCCATCCCCTCCCCTTGGCCATTTAGGGCTCAGTCCTTCCCCGTGCCCTTGGGGCCCCTCTCTGCCCCTCCAATCTCTTTATGTCCACCCAAGCCTCCCCCAAGCCCCTGAGCTCCTCATTCAAAGGTTCAAACAGACCACACCACCTCAGCAAACATCACGAATTTCCTTCTTGCCAGCCTGAGGCCACAAGCTCATGTGCAATCTAAAACATAAATGTTCTTTTGCAACTGGAGAGAACACACCCCCCAAAGTCTTCACAAAACCTCCCTGAAATCCCACCATGGGAGCTCCCTGGAGTTCCCTTCCCTGCATGCACATGGAGATAAGAATCCCTCCCCGTGCAGCACCCAGCCCCAGTTCTGCATCGCCCAGGGGATCAGAGCAGAAAGTGGGAAGCACACATTCTCCCTGGGAGGACCCATACTGTCCCCTGGGAGCCACACACACGCCCCTGTCCTGAGTCAGATCTTCCTGTCTCTAGCAAGCTGGCGAGAACAGCCTCCCTCCTCAGCCCAGCGCAACTAAAGAAGGCATCAGGACAGGACTAAGCCCCTCACTGCAAACCAAACCACCCGCCCCACAGACCGGCCCGCATCCTCCCACCCTGCGAGGTCTCCCAGTTCTCCCCTCCCTCAGAGCAGAGCCTCTGAGAACCCAGTTAAGTGCAGACACTAGAGCCTGTTTTTGTAGACACGCTCACGCACTCTGCACACCCACACACATTTGCAGTGACCAGAAACACACAAACAACCCCCAACATAATCACCAACGCTCTACCAATAAGTGAAGGAAAAGAATTCTACGAACTTGCACATCTACACACCACTGACCCATGTGCACTGTCCCCCTCACCCACGTACATACACACGACCATGAGTATACACATGTGTACACGTTCCCAGGTACCCACCCACACAAAGAGCGGCACAAACAGATGTGCAAGACGCTGCTGGTAACACCCACACAGGTGCACGTGCACGCCCAAGGCAGCACACATAGACACACAATACACACGTGCAAACACACAGGGGCACACCTCCTGGGCGCGCAATACCCACCCACACTCGGGCACTGCTCTGAAATCCCAGACTAAGGGACCAGCGCCAGACCGGCCGGGCGGCTGGGGTGTTCCAAGGGAGAGTCGCAGTAATGAGCTCTTTAATTAAAGTCCCCTTGCCACCAGCCGGCCATGAGGCCCTGCACGCCAGCACCTGCCTTGGATCCTGGGCATCTCAGAGGCTGCTGATGGGCCAGGCCGCCATCGCGCAGAGACTCGGTCTGGGTGGTAATTAGGGATGGGGACCCAGCTGAAGAACTCACAGCCACCCGGCCAGTCCATGTTTCTCTTCCCGCAGAGAAGGTCCTGCCAGCTCCGTGGCTCTTCCTCTCCATGTCCCAATTATGCCTCTGACTCTGGCTCCCCTCCATGCGCTGCCATCCCCACATCCCCAACCCATGCATACGCACGCACGCAGGTCATGGGGGACGGGGGTAAGGGCCCCAGGCTGAGTCAGGCCTGCAGCTCCAGCCCCACTTGGCCCATGGCCCAAGTGGGAACTAGCCTCAGTGCCCCAGCACCACCCTTGGCCAGTCCCCGCAAGTCCCAGCCGCGGCCCACTCCCCAGACGGAGCCCCTGCACGACCCCGCCCTCCCCGAAGTCCCTCTGGGCCAGGTCAGGCCCTTTGCCTCCCCCTGTTAGTGTTGGTTTGCTAGGATTGAGTGGCTTCAACAGAAGTTTGTTGCCTCACAGTTCTGGAGGCCAGAAGTCCAAGATCAAGGTGTTAAGGGGGCTGGTTCCTTCCGAGGGAGAGCCCATCCCAGGCCTCGCCCCGCCAGCCGCTGGTGGCTTCCAGCAAAGTGTGATGCTCCTCGGCGTCCTTACAGGTGGATCGCCCCAATCTTCACCTGGATCTTTGCAGGCTGTTCCTTCTCCCTGTGTGCATGCGATCCCCGAATTTCCCTTTTTCAGGACACCTGTCAGAGTGCATTAGGACTCACCCTAATGACCTTGTTTTCACTGGATTGCCTCTGTAAAGACCCTGTATCTCCAAAGAGGGCCCCATGCTAAAGTCCTGGAGGCTAGGGCTTCCACATATGGGGGTGCCAGGGGACACAATTCAGCCCATAACACGGCACTGCTGTTAGTCATACGTGCCCACACCTTGCAACCTAGCCACACACTATTGCTCTGATTTCCATGGGAGAGGTTCTGGCTGGCAATGGGTTAAGGCATTATTCACCTGTTCACTCACACCCTCAGGTAGTGGGTTTTATCGAGCATCTTCTGTGTGCCAGGCACTGTCCTGCGGGCCAAGATAAGCAAGGACAATAAACAAGGGAGCATGTAGGGAGAATAACCCCAGCATAAGTCAAATGCCGTGAAGGATATGAACAGGTTGGAGGATGGGGAATAACGGGGGTCAGAGGGTGATTTAGGACTGGGTCATTGGAGAAGGTTTTTCCAGGGAGGAGGTGTTTCAGCAGAGGCCTGAAGGCTGGAAGGGAGACCATTGCGCAAACATGTTCAAAGAGGAATATTCCAGGCCCAGGGGAAAGCAAGCTGGAAGACAAGGAGTCCAAAGAGAGCTCATGATGTCCAGGGAAGAGAAAGGAGACCACATGCAGCTCTGTCCTCAGAACCCAGAGGAGCCCCCTTCTGACGCAGGCAAAGTGTGAGCAGCCCTGAGGGTCTCAGAGCCCGTGGATGGGATAAAGTGGGAGGCCTGGCAAGAACCAGGTCACCAGGGGCCTTCTGGGCCATAATGAGGAATTTGAATCTTAGCCTGAGAGCAGACTGGGGCAGAGTGACCCCATTGTGTCCGGGCCTTCCCATGAGGCTGCACTGGAAGGATCCAGGGAGAAAGTGAGGAAAGCACAATCATTTTGAGGGGCCCCAGCAGCTCAATCCATCTGAGCCCACCTGAGCATGGTGAGGCCACAGTCCATGTTGCCCAGTGCATTTTAGCCAGAATCTGCCATCGATTCTGGTGCTCACATGAAAACATTCCAATGCCACTGCTTCGAATGCTGGTCAACTTTCGGCTCTGTGCCTATAAGAAATAGATTGAACGTGGCATCGAGGCAACTTTCCAGACTTAAGCTTGACTCTCAGGAGCCCCTGAGACTCTGGGTCCTGCAGAAACTCTGAGAGTTCCATGGTGCTGATATGGAGCATGCAAATCGGCCAGCAAACTCCAGCCCCAAGGCCAGAGCGGGCAGGGCCGGCCCGCACCTTTCCAGCATCAGAGAGAAGCCCTGTCTGGTTCCTGAAATACACAAGCTTTTTCCCACCTTGGCTCCTCCACACTTGCTGTTCCCAAAGCCAGGAACACTCCTCTGTTGCCTCTCCCACACCCAGTTCTTCCTCCTCCTTTAGGCTTTCATTTAAATGTCAGTCGCCCGGACAGGATTTCCCTGATTACCCCGTCTAAAGGTGATCCTTTCTGTTTTTCTCTGCCAAGGCAGACTGCGAAGCGTTGATCACAATTATTTCAGTGCCTCCCATCTATGTCTGAGATCCACCATTCAATACAAACTCCCCGAGGGATGGCCATGTACCCATCTTGTTTAGGAGGGAGGGAAGGAGGAAAGGAGAAGGAAAAGAAGGACGGGAGGGAATGGGAAGGGAAGGAAAGGCGAACGGAAGGGAGGATGGATATTTGCGGCTGCAGATTCATAGGGTCTAAAGCAGATTTGCTCAAACTCAGCACTATGGTCATTCGAACTGAGTGAATTCCTTGCTGTGGGGGCTGTCCTGTGCTCTAGAAAATTTTCAGCAGCATCCCTGGTCTCTACCAACCACACACCACTCCCCGTGAGGCTGCGTGCGATAACCAAAAATGGTTCCAGACATTCCCCAATGTCCCCAGGAAGGTAAAATCACCTAGAGGCTTCTGATCTGTTTTCAACAACTGAACTCTTATTTCAGACTTAATTTGATATAGAAGCCCAAGAGATGAAACACATTCCAGGGGAGCCGCCCTGGGGCTCTGTATCTGTCAGCAAGGGCCATGCGAATGCCATGTAACACGTGCCCAAGACTCAAAGGCTTCCAGCATCTGTTGTCATGTGCCGTCTGCAGGTAGTCTGCGTGCAGCGGGGCAGCTCACGTCAAGCTCAAAGTTGGCTGCACTTGGCCCCAGGCTGCAGACCGGGTTCAGTCTGTTCTGGGCGTGTGTATTGCAGGTAGCGTGGCCATGGACGTGCTCTTCACAAGAGCAGCTCGCCAGCAACACAGAAGGGCACCAGCCAGATCACACAGGCATGTTTACCTGCCCCTTCTTGTGTTAAGCCTGCATATGTTTCATTGTCACCTGAGCAACACTGACAGCAGTGGTGGGGAAACATGACCCTGTCCCCCAAGCGAGGTTAGTAAATCCACCTATCCTAAACCTAAGAACACACTGATCCAAATAGTTGGGACTCACGGACAACACTAAGCTATGGGCCTGCACTGACTTCTCCCCAATACCAATGCCTCGCTGAGCGTCTGCTCGGGACCCTGAGAGCATGGCAGGTCCCTGAACCCAAGCTCCATCTGTCAGCTCACAATCATGAGCCTGTGTGCTCAGTCACCCTCCTTGCACCTTTCCTGAGCGCCTGGAGGTGTGGCTTTCATTCAGCAAGCATTTTTCCTGTGCCTCCTCTGTCTGGGGCACTGGTGATCCAGTAGTGATCCTGGAGCACATAGACAAAAGGGGTGAATGACCCCCACTCCCCATGGGGGTGACCCCAACCTCTGCACAGAGCCACCAGCCACCATCTCTCCCCTCTCTGATGAATGCTCCTCATATTATTCTCCCCAGAATCTGCATTTGGGGCTGCAGAAGGACCCTTTTCCTGCCATAGCTCCGGCCCCTCAAACAGGGATCCTTTGGATACGGGGATTTGTCTTGTCAAGATATCATCATGTCTCAACCAAGGCCCTGTCAGCAGCCCCATGAAAATGAATAATGGCCGCAATTATGACCCATATAACAGCCCAATAAAACCTAATTAAAATGATCCACATCCCATCTGCCAAGTGCAGGGCAAAGCAGCCAGGGAGGGATGGAGGCCCAGGAAGTTCAAGGAGAGCAAGTAACGTGAATAACAATAACAACACCAATAATCATCCTAGTATAATAAATATATAGTATTCCCATATTGTAATACAATATAATCATGACAACAACGTCACTGTTGCGGCTGACATGTTATCAGCACCGTGCGCCCAACCATGTGCTAGAAGAGAGACTGAGGAACTTGTTCAGAGACGCTAATAGTAGATCAGAGAACTGAACGGTCAGGCTCCAGCCGTGCCTGGCAGGTAACAGGTGTTGGATGCATGAAGAAATCTGGTCAAGAGTCCATGTCAGGCATCCCAAGACACCGTGCAAACAACCAACAGACATTTATTCAACTCACCAGAACTCTTGTACAAAAAAACAAAGCAGGGACAAAGAGGAGCCAACCACCGAAATCGGACATGGCTGTAATGGAGGTATGTGCAAACACACTGAGTATGTGGGCATGGAGAGGGACTTTATTCGACCCAGGAAATCAAGGAAGACTTCCCAGAGGAGGCAAAACTGGAGTTGGGTTCTAAAAGATTGAATAGGTGGGCGCCTACGTGGCTTAGTGGGTTAAAGCCTCTGCCTTCCACTCAGGTCATGATCCCAGGGTCATAGGATCAAGCCCCGCATCGGGCTCCCTGCTCAGCAGGAAGCCTGCTTCCTTCTCTCTCTGCCCGACTCTCTGCCTGCTTGTGATCTCTGTCTCTGTCAACAAAATAAAAAAATAAAATCTTTAAAAAATAATAAAAATAAATAAAAGATGAATAGGAATTTGCCTGATGGACAAGAAAAAGAAGGTATTTCAGGCAGAGAACAGCAGGTGTGAAGTTGCCAAAGGGTCAGAGCACCCCATATTCTGGGAGTCCCAACGTTCGCGTGAAAGTTACAGCCGCAGAGCCTAGCTGGGGCTCAGCGTAGGAGCGAGTGGGGAGACATGAAGGCTGGCAGGGTCAGCAGGTTGAGATCATCAAGCACATTTCAGGCCGGACTGAGGAATTTAACTTTCACCCCGTCAGCAATGAGGAGCATGGAAGACCTCAAAACAGAGCAATGATATGGTCAGATTTGCTTGCTCCTTCAGGGCACTGGGCAGGGAATGTTCTCGAAGAAACAGGAAAGCAAAGCACAAACTCTGGGACATTTGGACACAGTGCTCCACGAAGAAGCACAGGTTACCATACCTGTTTATTAGAGATGAGCCTTAGAACAGACCCAGTGTAGCCAGAGGGGCAGCCCCAGCACCGAGCCCCTGCTGGCATGACAGCCAGAACGGATTGAAGCCTAACGAGAGAGTGGGCTGCTCGGACTATCTCTAAGCGGTTCTACCATGAGCGTCACCTGCCCCCACCTGCGGGACGATGACTCTCATATCCTGGATACAATCAAAGGTCTCCACCTGCCCAAAGGACGGCAGGAGGTGGTACACGCCATCTCCTGCCTGAGGGCCTGAAGTTCAGGAAGGGGCTGACTCCTCCAAATGGATGGGTCTTTAAAAAACCAAGATGTCGAAGGTCACAGGCACGTGAGACAGATTGGTTAAAAAAACGATTTCTGTCGTTGTCTTTGTCATTTCAAATGATGCTGCCCTTTGACCCAGGAAGAGTTTCCAAATGCATAAATAGAGCAATAATCTCCAGCGCCGATGTTTTGATAAAATGAAAGGAGGGGGGAGTACCTATTATAAACACCACCTCCGGGAAGCACAGTCAGAAAAAGTTATTAAACATTCTGTCACAAGCTTGGAAGACAGCACTGTCCACCCCACCCGGCACTGAGTTCCTAATAAAGGCGGTGTCTTGGAATTTGTCACTCTTGAATGCATAATTCACTAGTCAAAAAGCAGCGGTAATACATTGCATTTTCATAAGGGGTTCTGAAGCTGTCTAATTTCCCTGAGCCGCAGGACGACAGGAGGCTGTGGCCACTCGCAGAGGCCCCTTTATGCATTATGGATAGAGACTTTGCAATTCAAAGTGACAGCTCAGCCTCCCCATCGCCTGCCCCCCAAACCCCAGATCATATTGGAAGGCCCCAAACTAAAGGACGCATCTGCCCCCAAACCTGCCCGTAGCCATTTGGTACCTAGAAGTGAGTATGCATGCGTGTGTGCATGCGAGCGCGTGTGTGTTAAGGTAGGGAAAGAAGCAAAAATCATTCCTTGAGTCTCACCAAACATAACCAGAAACCCAGGCCGACCTGTCACTTGATAACATACTTGCACGATGGGGCAAGTTGGCGGGCAGTGAGCAGAAGTGAGTACTGCACATACCCGCCATGCCCTCGCCAGCCCAGCAGTCCCATAGATGCAGGCCTCTCTGACAGCTGGATTGCAGAGTGTCTCGGTGCGCGACACAACCAGGCCACTGGCATCTGGGTCCAAAGTGTCTTAGGTGTGTCTTTCACCTAGCAACGTCACAGAGAAGGCCAAAGCAGAGAGGCAGAACCCCACAAAAGACATGGACCGTCTTGGTAGAGGGTGGCTGAGTGTGGTGAGAAAATCCCAGGCCAGGACTCAGATGGCCTTGACCCTAATGCCACCCACCACAGTAAAATCATAGGACCTCAGGCAAGTCCCTCAGCCTTACCTGGGACAGCCTAAGAAAAAGTGAAACTGCGTAGTTTATTAGAAGGGGGGCAGGGCCCAGCCCATCTTATCTACACCACGTCCTACATTTTATGCAGAGGATGCAGAGCTGAGCTGTCTGGATTTGCATCCTAGCTCTGCCCTAACATCTCTAGGCTTCCATTTGTCCATCACTGAAATGGGAATAAAAATACTACCGACCTCAAAGAGATAGGGATGACTGATCCAGGGCAGAGTCCCTGGAGAGGAAAGTGACGAGGAAAAGTGCGACCCAGAGATGGAGCTCAGAAATGGCAGGCAAAGGAACGGAGTAGGGAGGTAGTTGCCAAGTAGGGGCTGGGTCAGGCCGGCGCAAAACAGCTCCGGGGAACACCTTCGCTGGCAGGTGATTTCCTAACCCCACAATGCCAAGCGGTGCCATGCCCAGCTTTCTGCTCCCAAATGCACCAGCCCCTGGGCTGTCTGACCTCCCTCCTTGACGGCCAGCTGTCAGCAGACAAGAACCAGAGAAGCACCGAGACACAGAGACAACTAGGTCTATACGACAACAAGTGTGGTCAATGAAGTCAAAATAAGGAGAAGTGAAAACACAACATCTAATAAGAAACAGATGAAGGAAAACATCTCATTTCATCCTTTCTAACCATCGCTGCTACAGTGAAGCTAGTTCTTTTCATCCTCCCTGTCCTCCAGGGGTCCCCAGTGCCTTGGTGGTGACAGACAAGCATCCAAGAGTGAGAGGTTAGCACTTCTTAATGGCTACTAGCCCCTCTGGGAGCAGGGGGCAGACCCATCTTGATGCAAAGGTCTCAGCAAGCCACATGAAATGGACAGTGAGGACCCAAAGGCATGGCGGGGAGTCAACTAAGGAAAACAACTGAACCTCTCTGCACGCGACAAGCAAGATAATGTTCCTTACTCCTGGGAGGACAGGGCAGGAGAGAATCAAAGGGGAAACCGTCGAGAAGGGAAGGGAGGGAAAGCTGGGAAAAAATGGCTCCCATGACATCTGGTGAAGCCCTGATGATGAAGTGGCCTGAAGTTATTTAAGGAGACGATGTTTTCCTGTCAGCCCCTCGTTCCCGAAATACAGCTTTACTTCAGTTCTGCTACACTTGGCACACTCGTGGATGCTTGGAAGAAGTGGCATCATTCGTGGGCCTCGGGGAAGGGACTGAGTTTCCCAGTTGGGTCTGCAAGTGTTAATCAAAGACTTCAACCCTGAAGGCAGTAGTTGAGGTGTCCCTGAGAATGGAAGGTCCAGAGGCAGAGAACTTGGGAGGGTTTAGGATAAACTTTAGACATAAAATAGGAGTTCCAATCGATCTTCACCAGAATTCAAAGGATCAGGAGGTGGCAGCTGGTATCTGGGGTTCACAGATCACCTCTCTCCAGAGTATAGTCCTAACAATCTATACAAGGTCCAATGGGACCACCAAGGAAGGAGCAGATGACTGTCCACATGGGCCTTGGCAGATGGATAAAAGTTTTCAGTCAGTAAGGCCATTCATTCCAAGAGAAGATAATGGGTGTGTTCAAAAGCACAGTCATGAACAATTAGCCTGTTTGAGAATGTCGGCTGGTACGGAGGACCTGGGATGTGGGGAGAATGCACAGAAGAGTAGAAAGGTGGATATGGGGTGGTAAAGGGTGGGCCAGGACACATCAGCATAAGCCTCACAGAGGAGTCAGAACTCGGTCTAAAAGAAAGTGGGGGGAGGGGGGGTCCTTAAAGGATTTTCATGAGTGATGTGCCATGGCCAGATCTGTGTTATAAGAGAGGAGACTAGAGGTGCAAAGCAATCAAGTCGAGGGAAGAGAGATAGGCTTGATCCAGTGTCGTGGCATCCTAGAAATGAGTAACAATGGAAACAAAATTGGGCAAAGGACCTGAACAGTGCACAAAACAAACAGTACAAATGGCTGATAAGCATCCGAAAACATTCTTTTTTTTTTTTTAAGATTTTATTTATTTATTTGACAGTGAGAGATCACAAGTAGAGAGGCAGGCAGAGAGAGAGGGGGAAGCAGGCTCCCTGCTGAGCAGAGAGAACCCGATGTGGGACTCCATCCCAGGACCCTGAGACCATGACCTGAGCCGAAGGCAGAGGCTTTAACCCACTGAGCCACCCAGGTGCCCCCCGAAAACATTCTTGATGTCATGAGTCATCACAGGATTGTGAATGACACAACCACGTGTATCTAGCAATAGGATAAAAACTGCCTCCGAGGCACAAGCCTAACCCCACGCTAACGTTTGCTCAGAGAAAAACGGGAAGGGAAGTGTACCAGGGAGGGAGCATCAGGGGGCTTCAGATTTGTCCACAGTGTTTTATTACTAGGAGAAATCTGAAGCAAAAATGAAAAATGTTAAGATCTGATAAAGCTGGCCAAGTGCTAGGTTTACAAGTGGTCTTCTTACTCATCTCTGTATCTTTCTGAATGTAATACTCTGTAATAAAATATTTCTAAAACAAGTAAGTATTCATTTTTCAGTCCATGCCAAAGGTTAACATAAAATGATTCCTAGCGATGTGGGAGATGTGAGTAAATGGCAATTATCATGTGCTGCTGGTGAAACAGAAATTAAGAGTATTTCCAAAAGACAAGTTAGCAATGACTGGCTAAATTGTGGAACGCTTCTGGGCCTGTTCGTGTATCAGTTCTACCCCTGGGAATCTCTCTCAAAGAAGGTATCATCACTGTACCCCAGCATTGAGCTTTATAAGAAAAACCAGAAATAATATAACTGTGGGACACCTGGGTGGCTCGGTGGGTTAAGCTGCCTTAGGCTCAGGTCATGATCCCAGGGTCCTCGGCGTGAGTCCCACATCGGGCTCTCTGCTCAGCGGGAGGCCTGCTTCTCCATCTGCCTGTCGCTCTCTCTGCTTGTGTGCTCCCTCTCTCTCTTTCTCTCTCTGACAAATAAAATCTTTAAGAAAAAAAAAGAAATAATATAAATGTATATTGGTACTCTGTAGCCGTAGGAAGATGTTGTAGAGAGATACTGAACGACAGAGAGAGACATGTATCATATTTTAACTAATAAAAGCTTGACACATCAGTATGAACATACAATTTCCTCTTTGGAAAAACAAGTGTGTGCACGTAGACAACACACAGGATACACAGTGAAATGTTATGATTGGCCCTTTCTGGGTAGGGTAATAATGAATGGTATTTATCTTCTTACTCCTATCTGTTTTTTCTTGCATAGTCCTTGTATAATTTAAATGAATAGAAACTATATGACTTAAAATAGAGTATTTCTTTATCAACAAATTTAAAAATCATATCCCTGTGCTAAAATAAACCCAAATGAAAGAACATCCTACAAAACTTTTCTGGATGTTTCCCAAAAATGTCAATTTCAGGGAAGGCAGGAAAGTGTGAGGAAATCACACCAAAGGAAAGAAAAGACAAAGAAATGCAACACAGGACCCTGGGTCAGATCTTCGATCTGAAAAAAATACTATATTGCTATAAAAGACATTACTAAGGCAACAGATGAAACTTAAATACAAGTTAGATAACATTGTATCAATGTGGGGGTGCCTGGGTGGCTCAGTTGTTAAGTATCAACCCCACATGGAGCTCCCTTGCTCAGCGGGAGCCTGCTTCTCCCTCTCCTATTCCCCCTGCTCTTTCTTGCTTGCTTGCTCTCTCTCTCTGTCAAATAAGTAAAATCTTTAATAAAAAAATATATTGTATTGGGGCGCCCGGGTGGCTCAGTTGGTTAAACAGCTGCCTTCGGCTCGGGTCATGATTCCAGGGTCCTGGGATCGAGCCTGCATCGGGCTCCCTGCTCGGCAGAGAGCCTGCTTCTCTCTCTCCGCCTCTCCCTGCCACTCTGCTTACTTGTGCTCTCTCTCTAGCTCTCTGTCAAATAAACAAATAAAATATTAAAAAAATATATTGTATCAATGTGGTTACCTAAGATGTGAGGTTCAGGAGAAAAAGAGGAGGTTAAGCACTTAGGAACAAGAATCATGTACCTGCAACTTACATTCCAACCCATCAACAATAATAAAACAACAATAACAAATGAATACGTTTGTAAAGAAAAATAAAGCTACACTGGTAAAATATTGATATTTGGTGAACAAAGGTAAAGGGCATATACAGCGGTCTATTTTACTATTTTGGGCATTTTTCTGTAAGTCTGAAATTTAAATAAAATTTAATAAGAATCCTTTCCAATAAATAAAATAAAAATCCAGTTTTAAAAGTACAATGAAATAAAGGACCCACTAGGGACGCCTGGGTGGCTCAGTTGGTTAAGCAGCTGCCTTCGGCTCAGGTCATGATCCCAGCGTCCTGGGATCGAGTCCCACATCGGGCTCCTTGCTTGGCGGGGAGTCTGCTTCTCCCTCTGCCTCTGCCTGCCATTCTGTCTGCCTACGCTCACTCTCTCTCCCTCTCTCTCTCTGACAAATAAATAAAATCTTTATAAAATAAATAAATAAATAAATAAAGGACCCACTAGAGCTAGCTCATACCGGCTTGCAAGAGTTCACGGGAAAAGTTTCAGGAATGTTTCAAACCAGTGGACAAGTTGGTAGCTTGAAACTGGCCACATGGGGAGTATTTACACCACAAAAATTGGCAAACGTTACAGAGTGAGGCTTTTATTTATTTATTTTTCCCCAGCGAATCAGTTGTAAAGCACTTCCCCAAAATACCATTGGATGGACCCATTCTCCCCGGGAGCTGGTAGAGACACGGTTGCTCTTCTGGGTCCCCAGGGCCTGTCGCGGGGCTGTGCCTGGCCACTGCGTGGAATTTCTTTCTTCTAAGTAGCTAACAGATTTTACACCGCTTGCAAGCTGCTTGGCTTAAGATGGCCTCTGCTTCCCCAGGGTCTGGAGGAGGTAAAATCTGCATCAAGGAGATGATGGCAGCTCTGGTAGAACCTGTGCTCTTTAAGTCCCACCAAGATTTCTGCTCCACTGTGAATCATCAGGGGAGACGCAGTGGGATGTCGCCCCTCTGCTGAACAACCATCTGCACAGAGAGGAAGCGGTGTAGCCGTGCTGGTGGGTCCCCGAAGAGTGGTTGCTGACCTGGCCACTTCCTTCATGGCTCCAAACCCCAAGCACTGTGTCCCCAGGGTTCGTACGTCCGTATTCTTGGAGTTTGAAAGATAATTGATGAGTTATTGCCTTCGTTTGTGGTTGGCTGACAAGAAATGGGTTTCTTAGGTTGGGTCCCCTAGAAGCAAACCCTGAGAGGAGGATTCGGGGCCAAGTAGTTCATTGAGGCAGAGGTCCCAGACAGATTAGGGGAGTACAGAAGTGAGGCAGGGATGGGAAGAGAGGAAGAAAACCAACACGGTGTGTTGCTGAGCCCTGTGTTGCTATGGACAACAAAGGTACAACCCCTCTGTTCCCCCCGACAACACTAGGAAACAGTGGGGAACGGATCTTGCCATCATTTTACCCAAGGGGCAAGCAGCTGGCTGTTTATCCTCCGGCCCCCCATGTAACAGGAGAAATAATGGCCCCCAAAGGGATCAGATCCCAATCCCTGGAACCCCAAAATGCTACTTTATAGGGCCAAAAAAAAAAAGAGAGAGAGAGAGAGAGAAAACAAAAAAGGATTTTGCAGATATTATTAAGTAAAGGCTTTTGAGATAAGGAGATGATCCTGGGTTGTCCGGGGCGGGGGGGCGGGGGGGCTTATATACAATCAGCTCGGAAGAAAGGGAGATTTTACACAAACAGAAGAGAAGAAGACAATAGCACCATGGAGCCAGAGGGGTGAGCAGCCCCATGCCAGAGCCAGGGATGCCAGCAGCAGCCAGGGCTGGAGCAGGCAAGGAGTGGACTCTCCCCTTAGAGCCTCCAGAGGGACCACAGTGCTCTGCGACCCTGACTTCAGACCAGTGATCTTGATTTTGGACTTTTGGCCTCCAGAACCATGAGAGAAGACTACTTGTTGTTGGAAGTCACCAAGTTTGTGCAAATTTATCACGGCAGCCCCAGGAAACTCTTCCACCCGTCAGGCACTGGAAGAGGGCACCTCCCAGGGGGCACAAATTGTCTGCCTTCCTGGCCTCCAAGCAAACAACAGAGACAAATCCCCCGGCGGAGACACAGATGTGTGCAGCAGGAGCCAGGGAGCAGCGCCTAGAATGAGGAATGCCGAGGGGACATGAGCAGGTCACAGACACTGTCGGTCTTGGACCAGTGGGCTGGGCTGGGCTGTCTCACTGTAATAACCGTGCACTTGAACAAGGCAGCGCTCTCTAGGGGGCTACGAGGGTCAGCGCCCCCGTTCTCTGCAAGGAAACAGCCTAAAATGCCTGGCGTGGGAAGGTAAAACCATGGGGAATCATGGGGTCAGAAAGCTCTGGGGACAAAAACAGGAGAGCAATGCCTACCCCTTAGAACAGGGGTGGAAAGAGCCTGCACCCACAAAACATAACCTCCCCAGGTGGCAGACGTGCCCCTGAACGTCGCCAGCCATGCCTTCAGGCTGAGGCTTTGGAAGAGGAGAGTGTCAGCCTCTCCCATCCCGACACCTCAGCTGTTAGTAAGTGTGATACCGAAAAACATCCCATGGTCAAACAAGTTGGGGTAAAGCAGAATCAGGCAAGGTTAAACCAATTCACTCCTCAAGAGATGAACGTTATGCAATTTCCACTCCCCCCTCCACCAAAATTTATTTTTCACTGTAGACTTTTCTTTCACAAACCATCTCATGGGATTTGTCTCCTGAAACACACCTGGGGAGATGCTGCCAAGTGAGCAGACCAGAGAGGGTGCAGGAGGACCCCGGTGGGGGGCCCCACAGTTCCTGGCCAGGTTGGGGTGCTTACAGCAGGCTGTGACACTGGCCTGAGCACATCACAGTGTTTTCTACCCTACCGTCCCCATGCCAGGAGGAAGGTATTTCACAGATGAGCAAACAGGCTCAGAAACAGTCAGACACACAGGGGGTAAGGCAGAGCAGACAGGGCGAGGGTCCCGGGCCAGAGTGGGATGGGTAGCCGCTACCCCTGGCTGGATGAAGGGCCTCTGATGATGACCTGGAGGGTAAGAAGGTGAACTCACTGGGATGATTCATAACCTAAAATTCAAAGCTGGGGATCAAGGATGGGGATGTCCCAGGTGTCCCAGCTAAGCATTGAGACAGGACAGAGCGTCAGCCCAGTCTTCTCCCTTCACCTCCGCGGGGGCCAGCCTGCCCCGCTGAGTGTTAGTTACCTGGTTCCCTTGGACCAAGTCGGCTTAGGCAAGAGGGACCATGAGTCCGAGAGAAAGTCTAGCACTGAGGGCTTGTCCCTGCCATGGCCACAATGTTCTCTCTTCTGCTCAGTCATCCAGGAGGATTGAGTGAGCTGATAAACACCAAGGAGAGCAGGTTGAGATGAACGGCCACTGCACCTGCATTCTGGCCCCTCAGAGTCCTGGCCGTGCTGGACCAGTCCAGCTCACTGCCCCTCCACCTGCTGCCCGGGGCCCCCCAGCCTCTAGTCAGCCCAACCAGGGCATGTGGACACTTTCGCTGCCCGAGAACCTGCTTGCCCCCCAGCCAGGTCACCCTGCCACAGCATCTTCTCTATCAAACAACTCATCTTGTTGAAGTACAGTGACCCGGTGAGAGGCATCAGGACTTTAAAACACAGCCAGCCAAGGCCAGAACTCTCCACGCCTGCTCAAGACGAGACATGCTCGCCGGGTCCGGTGGAGGTTGCCTTGCCATAACCAAGCCAAACAGATAGCGGAGGTCAAAGAACCAGGTAACAGCCAAGCCCCAGGGATGGAGGAAGGGATGACGGTCCTTCCAGGACAGCCACAGAGGAGGGGACACGGTGCCCCTAGTGTCTCGCTTCTCTCACTGTGGTCCCCGGACAGGCAGCATGGGCATTCCCCAGGAGCTGATTGGAAATGATGAGTCTCAGCCCCAGCTTTGACCGACAGCATCAGACTCTGCATTGTAACTAGACGTCCAGGTAATCTGTGCACACGTTCAGGTTTGGGAAGCAGTTTCCTTGAACATCAGCGCTTTCTCTTTCACAGGAATTGGGAGCCAGAAGGAGGCAGGAGGGGAAAGGATGATCTCCCCCTCGTTCTATGCATAGACTCTCCGAGCTGACTGATGAGGCCTCAGGAGCTTCCTTCTGGCCGGTAAGCGAGCACAACGGCTGGGACCCCCATGGGGTCAGTTTGCCGCCCTCTTGGCCATCACTTGGCTCAGCGGCCCCCAGCCTACAAAGGTCTGGGTGAGAAATGGGCTCCTTCTAACTACCAGCCTATGCTCAGCGCCAGCCCGGCTTGGTTTGTGGGCTTCTCGGGCCCCCAGCCTCCGTCTGCCAAGAGCGTGTGGGGCAATCCCTCTACCCCAAACTTTTGTGTCTTTGTAAAATGTTTAGCGAAAAACTGCCGACTATGTAAATCAGAGATCATTAGAGGTTGGGTTTTTCCTTAAAGAATGGATTCAGCAAAAGGCTGTTTTCTCCCCGGCTCTGGGTCTCTATTTAGGGGATTGGAGCTCTGTTTATTTATTTATTTATTTATTCATTAGCTGGGCCCACAGTCAAGGAGAAGGGAGCAGAGCTATTAATCTTTCCTGTCATCCATTCACAGATGTGGAGTTCACACCACAGCAAATGTGAAGTCAGCAGTACACAACCACAAGGTGGAAATTTCAAGAGAAACAAGCTTGGAGGAATAAAAAAAATAATAATAAAAATAAAAAAGGGAATGGGGGCAGGGTGGAGGAGAGCGCGATGTGGAGACAGAGCACATTTAAAACACAGCGTCTGTGCCTCCCTGGGCGCTGGCATGTGCCTGAGAGTAATCTTGTTCCCAGCATGGAGGTGCCATTGATATGTTAATAATAATTTCCTGTTCTCTTCATCCTAAAGAAATGAAGTTTGCAAACTGATTCTGATGAAGTAGATCTGATTCTGTGTGTGTGTGTGTGTGTGTGTGTGTGTGCGTGTGTTTAAGTAGAGACTAGGACGCACACATACACTCACACACATTCCCCTCTCTGACTATTTATGACAGCTACTTAGTGGATTCTGGAAATCTGCACAGAAAGGCAGGTAGTCAAAGGCTGTCACAAGGTCTGAGAAGGCGTTGGGTGCCCCTTCTGGGAATGTTGTGACTGCCAGCTCTTGGGGGCAGGAAGACATGGAAAAGGCTATTGCGTTTTGATGGAAAGACAAATCACAGGAGGCTCTAATGGGGGTTCTAACTTAGGGAGCCCCAGCTGTCCAGTGTCCCTGAACCAGGTCTGGGCAGTCTGGGGCTGACCAGAGGAATCAGCCCCTGAGCTTCTTAGGACTGGCGTCCTTCAAAAGCCTGGCAAATCTGCAGGGGTCCTGATGCATTGGCCCCCCCCTTGCACAGACTTGGACTGGCTACTCCCCTGCTTTGGTTTCTGTCTCACTGTGGTCCTGTTTGGGGGGCTGAGGCCTGATACTTTATTTCTTTGCTTGTCAGCCCTTTCCCCACCTATGCCTTCAGCAAATGGGTGACCAGAGCCCTAGAGTACACTTCCTTAGTAGAACGTTCCGGAGACCCTGGTGCTGTACCCATTGCTCAGGCCAGATGCACTGTTCATTAACCCCAGCCTGGCTGAAACCTGACTTCACCTTTTACCTTGAGCTGCTGCCGTTCCCCTGGGATCCCTCCCCTCCCCACGCACTCCACCCGGGTTTGAGATCCTGAGCTCCCAGCCCACAGCCACATGCAGGGATGGCCCCATCTCGGCAGGGAAAGGACGAGGGCAGGTGTGTATGGAGCATACCCAGGACCACTCAAACCACCGCCAAGCAAGGCCACCGCTTCTCAGGCAGCTAAAGTCAGTGACTTCTCTCATTAGAATGTGAGCTCCTGAGGACACAGAGACCATGTTTACTCATCCTGCTCCTTGACACTTAGTGGAATTCTCGGTGAACATTGGTTGATTGTGTTAAATTCTGGGTCAAAAGCAGAGTTGGTGGAATGGCTGGCTGCCTAGGGAAAGTGAGGAGGTTTGTGCCCGAGCCCACCCTTCTCAGGACACAGAAAGCTTTGGGAAGTATGTCAGCTGCTCGACGGAGGGTGTGTGGAGCAAGATTCTGAGGCTGTATCTGGACTCGGTGGGAAGGTCTGGAGATCCCCTAGTAAGCCTGTCCCAGGCACAAGCTAGCGAGGGACAAGGCCCATGGCTCCCACTCCAGCCCTGGAGAATGCCTGCTCTGAGTCACAGGGGTTCCCCCCATCACCACCCAGTGTGGATTTGTAGATTCCACTGGGCTGAGGATGAAGGGCACTGTTCTGATGGAAGAGAACAGGAGGGAGGGCCCAACCCAGAAGTGATCCCCCAGCTCACGGACCTCTTTCCCTGCCAGCCCCCTGGACAGGCTGAGTGTGGGCCCAGGATGCTCGGGAACTAGGACAAGTCTCGATGGGCTGGCGCGGGGATCACCAGCTACTCTTGGTCTCCTAGGAGCCGAGAGGTAAGGCCAGGGTTCAACCTCCATCTTCTAACCAGAACCCACCTGTGGCAAACACACTCGAATCATCCTTCCATCCACCTTGCCTCCAAGAAAGTCAGTTCCCTTATTGTCACATCCATTCCCATCTGTAAATTGGAAACAATAAAATCCAGGTCTAAAAGGAATAGAGAGAAAAATGTACTCATATCATTAGTACAGACTAAAGCACACCCCGCTGCTGAAAAGCACCAACTTCCTCTACAGCGATCAGAAACCCCCCCCCAACATGCTCCCCGCATATGGCCCCTCAACTTGTGGCCTCTCTCAGCCCCCATTTTACCCTAGCCTCCAGCTACACCAAGACCCTAACCCCCCCTTTGCTCTTACCTCTGGCCTTTGTTCATGCATTTCTCAGCCTGCAGTCTCCCCTCTGCCCACCCGTAGGTCTTGGATTAGACACTGCCTCCTCCAGGAAGCCTTCCCTGACCCCACCCCACCCCCTAAGCCATGTACTTACTTCTGTCAAAGGATTACCATGCCATGTTGTCATTGCCTGTTTATTTGTTTTTTTACTAGATAACAAATTGGCAAGTTCCCCCCTCCCCTGAAAAGAAAATAAAAAGTAAATAGTTTTTTCATCACAGGTCATAGAGTCTCTGTCTTAACCACTCAACTCTGCCCTTATAGTGCTAAGGTGGCTAGAGACAACATGTAAATGAATGAGTATGGCTGGGTCCCAATAAAACTTTATTTACAACACAGATCTGGTGGGCCAAAGCCTGTAGTTTGCCCTCCACTAGATAAGGAGCTTCTCAAAAAGGGAAATTTTCCCCCCATTTTTTAAATAGACTATTTTTTAGAGCAGGTTTAGGTTCACAGCAAAATGTAGCAGAAGGTGCAGAGGTTTCTCACGTCCCCTCTGCCGCCATGCATCACCCCCGCCCATTACCAACAACACCTACAACAAAGGAAATGTTTCTTTACTCAATGTTCCTACTATAGTGCCTGGCACAGAGAATGTACTGGACACTTAAAGAACAAAGGACTCGTGTTGCAAACATTGTTTGTAATCGCTGTTGCAAACATTGTTTGCATTGTTTGCATCTCCAGGTAGGATTGAAATTAACCCATTATACCCCTAACACCTGGAGGACTACCTAGGCGTTAGTGTGCCTGGGACCCTATGTGTGCTGGACAGCATGCCCGTCAGGACTAGTCATGCACTGTCTCCACAGCTAGACCCCAGGAGGACATGCTCACCCCTCCCTCCATCTTGCCTCTCCCCACCCATTTAGCATCCAGACTTCTGGATGGACTGGGGCACCAATGATGAGTCCAGTGGGCACCACAGCTTCTCTGGGACTCTGTTTCTGTTGCTACAGGGCACTTCCATGTCCTACCCCATGCCATGGCCAACCATTGCAGATGCTAGGATTTCAAAGCCCCACAATAAAGCGCTGTGGTTTGGAAGAGAAAGCCCCTCTGCCCCTCCATATTTAGCTCCCCAGGAGGGACTCACAATAGTGCCACTTAGGCCCAACTTCTCGCAGTCTTACTGAAACAGTGCGCTCTCCCCCAGGAACCAGTTGTGAGGCAATGGTGAGGAAGGGGCCAGGTGGGGAACAAAACCAGAGAACTCCATCACATAGTCAGCAGAACTACCCCTTCTTTCAAAGACAGAGGTTTTGTTACTTGGGGAAGCTCCTTGGCCCAGCTCTGTATTAACCCCAAAGGAACTCATTTTCACAAGAATCCTCCATTCCTCCTGTAAGTAGGCTCCTACTGATCCAGGCCAACCATTTCTGAGATATTCCCTAATAAGCACATAAGAAACTTCACTTGCACAGAACTTAGGTTTAACCCCAATATCTCAACCTCCAAACCCCTCTGGGTAAATAGGGTAGACTGCACTTCTGGTCCTCATTTTTACTCCCTCATATTAAGATTATATATCTCACCCTTTGCCACCTAACTCCCAGGACCCTCCTAATGGCAGAAGAATTTATGTCTCTACATTGTTGCTGTTGGGCTTGGCCAGGGGACTCACTTTGGCCCACAGAACAACAGTAGGCACAACCCAACAGAAGCCTCAAATGCACTAGATCATTCACTTGTCCTCTGCGCTCCTCCCACTCTCTGTTAGAAGACTGTGCCTCGGTAAGCTGCTGGTGCAGGAACGAAGGTCTATGCAGCCGCCTTGAACCCAACCCACTTCCTGGAGTCCAGCCTGGCCCGGCCAAGATCAGCTGAACCCTAGCCAACCCACAGACCCATAAATGCTTATTGCTATTTGCCACTGAGTTTGGAACGTTTTTGTCATGCAGCATTACTGTGGTGGTAACTGAAACAATGAAGCAGGAAACTCTCCCCAGACCTTTCAGATTAGCCTCCAGGGCCTGTGCCTTGAACAGAACGCCTGGGAGTACCTGCTCCCCCAAGCTTGCCACCAACAGCTCTGATCACTTGAATCTAGCCCTGTATTTATTAGTCTCAGGGGAGGCTCTGAGCTTTAGTCCTCATTTGGTTTTGTTTAAGAGGGACACAGAGCCCTGTGGAGGCTCCCCGGTCACTCGCTATAGGCTTTGAGGAGAGGGTGTGACTTGGCCTCTTCTAAAAATGATGAAAAATCCAGTTGCCATTAATAGTGCAGGACTAACGGACAAAGCCAACCTCAAGTCAACAGCTTTTGGCAAATGGATGAGAAAACAGTGGCCTTGATTCCATGGTTCCCAGTACAGTCTAGTCTTAGAGGTAAACCAGAGCCCCTGAAATTCACGAATTGGGTGAGCCCATCAGAGTGATTCTTAAATGCGAATCTTTGCTATCAATAGGAAAACTTGGTAAAAAGTTATGACAGGGGCACCTGGGTGGCTCAGAGGGTTAAGCCGCTGCCTTCAGCTCAGGTCATGGTCTCAGGGTCCTGGGATCGAGCCCCGCATCAGGCTCTCTGCTCAGCAGGGAGCCTGCTTCTCCCTCTCTCTCTAGCTGTCTCTCTGCCTATTGTGATCTCTCTCTCTCTGTGTCAAATAAATGAATAAAATCTTTTAAATAAAAAGGAAAAGAAAAGTTATGATAGATTTTTGGGAAATGGTGGTAATTATTCACTTCCCCATATCCGCATCCCTTTGCGATTTGACTTTGCAGGTCCTTCCAAGAAGTAGAGTAAATTTCCTCACCCCTTGAATCTGGACTGGCCTGGTGCAATTTGTTCTAATCAATGGAATTCAGAGGAGGCCATTTTGTACGTCTTCTAAGCCTAGGCCTCAAGAAACACTCAAGAAATGCTTCAGTTTGTTCTCCTGGATCGCTGTCCGGAATTCACGTGACCACAGCGGGCTAGCTGCTGAGGGAGCGGTGACACAAAGTACCAACGAGTTGTCCCAGATGAATAATTCTAAACCGATCAACCTTGGGATTAGCCCTAAACACATGAGTGAGTCTCACCAAGACCAGAAGAGCCATATAGCTGAGCGCAGTCCATGCTGACAACCCAGAGAATCATGGTGTTTGTTTTTGTTTTTAAGATGTATTTTATTTACTTCAGAAAGAGAGAGAGAGAGCATGAGCAGGGGGTAGAGCAGAGGGAGAGAATCTCAAGCAGATGCCCCACTGATCCAGGAGCCTGATGCGGGGCTAGATCCCATGACTCTGAGATCACATCCTGAGCCAAAATCAAAAGTCAGGTGCTCAACCCCCTAAGCCACCCAGGCGCCCGTCATGGTGGCTGTTTATTTGGTTTTTTTTAAGATTTTATTTATTTATTTGACAGATAGAGATCACAAGTAGGCAGAGAGGCAGGCAGAGAGAGAGGTGGAGGCAGGCTCCCTGCTAAGCAGAGAGCCTGATGCGGGACTCAATCCCAGGACCCTGGGATCATGACCTGAGCTGAAGGCAGAGGCTTAACCCACTGAGCCACCCAGGCGCCCCCATGGTGGCTGTTTTAAGCCAGTGACATTAGAGTAGTATTTATGCAGCACAACTGATACAGCTGTTATTATTAAAAATTCATTACAACCACTTCACATCTTTCAGGATGGCTAGTATGTCAAAAAAAAAAAAGTAGAAAATAACAAATGTTGGCAAGGATTTGGAGAAACTGGAATACTCGTGCACTGTTGGTTGGAGTGCAAACTGGTGCAACCACCATGGAAAACGGCACAGCAGGTCCTCAAGAAATTAAAAATAGAATTACCATATGATTCAGCAATTTCACTTTTGGATATACACACAAAAGAATTAAAAGCAGGGTCTAGAAGAGATATTTGCACATTAGCCAGACTAGACAAAAGGTAAAAGCACCCTGTGTCCCTCATCAGATGAATGAATGAGGAAAATGTGGTAGAGACGTGCAGTGGAATATTATTCCACTTAAAAGGGAAGGAAATAATGCCTTATGCTATAACATGGATGAACTTTGAGGACATTTACCAAGTGAAATAAGCCAGCTACAAAAAGACAAATACTACATGATCCCATGTACATAAGATCCCTAGAGTAGTCAAATTGCTAGAGACAAAGGACAACAATTGCCAGGAGCTGGGGAAAGTGGGTACGGGGGGGTTAGTGCTTTGTGGATACAGAGTTTTGATTGGGGAGGATGAAAAGTTCTGGAGAGGGATGATGGTGACAGTCGCACAACAATGTGAATGTGCTTAATATCCCTGAACTGTACCCTTACAAATTAAGGTGGTAAATGTTATGCTGGGCCTATCTACCACAATTAAAATTTTAAATAAGTGCATTAGGGCAGGGCTAGGGACTTCTGGGAGTTACTAATGTTCTGAGAACCCTTGGCCACTCTGTGAGAAAGCATGGTCTGCAGAGAGGAGCAGGGAAAGAGCCACAAATACTCCGGGACATGAGTGTTCAGAGGGGGCTCAGGATGGACGGACCAGGATGCTAACATTGGAGGTTCTGTTAGACAGGATTCCTTGGGTGGCAAGTGACAGAAAACTAATTCACATGAGGCTAAAGGAAAAGTGAAAGTTTGTGACATAGCCAAGAATGACACATGCTTGGGCAATTCAGAATTGGAGAAGGACCTTGCCAATAAGACTCAGTCACCAGTCCTAGCTCTCTCTCCTTCTCCGTTTCTCTCTGTTGCTCTTGACCTTCTCCCAGAGCTCCGGCTGCCAGCAGTCCCTCACCTCCCCCAGCACAGTATCTCAAGAAGAAGATAGCTTCTCTTCCAGCTCCTAACTCAAAAATCCTGGGGAAGGCATGTAATCGGTAAGACTTGGATCCAGGGTCCACCCTGAACTATAATCATGGTGTCAAGGGGAATGGGGTGTTCTGACTGGCCCAGTCTGGGGCAGGTTAGGGCAGGACTGGCTTCAGAGAAGATGGGGACACTTGCTGGGCAGACATACAGTTACTACTGTCCCTATTGGGTGTTATTATCAGAGTGGGGGTCATTTGGGGACATCATCCTCACTACTGAGAAGAGTCCATATGCCCAGGTTCTCAATACAACATAAAGGTCAAGAGGCCAAGTTTCAGGGAATATCAGACATGAGCGTGAGGCTCACCTCCACCGCCAACTTGCAGTATGAACTTGTACGAGAGCTTAACTTTCAAAGTCTCAGTGCTCCATTTACAAAATGGGTTTCCTATCGTAAGGTTGGCATGAGCGTAAAATCTGGGAATGCTTAGAAATGGCTTCTCACTGTATTCTTGTGGCTTGTCAGCAGCAAAACTTGAGTTTAGAAAAACAAGAGTAATTAAAATTATGATGACTCCGGCCATCGGCCTGATCTCTGCGCTGTCGACCCCATGGAGAGCCAAAAGTGGCTTCACGCTGCAGGCTGACTAGCTTTCAGTCCCCCGAGCCCTCTCTGAGCACCTCTAGGACAGGCAGGATGTCACCTTCAGGGAGACCTCACTCTCAGTGACCTGCAGGAGCAGTGCCACGCCCTCCTCCTGGCACTGTACACTCTATTAGAATCATTTGGGGGATCTGGTGAATAGGATATTCTTGGGCTAATCCAGCCCTGTAGAATCAGAATATCCATGGGCAGCCAGGACAGAGAAGGAGGAGGTCCCTTCCCAGTGATCCTTCTGCAGCTCGCCAGCATCTGGGCTGGGGCCTGGCTTGGAGACTAGGATTGTGCCATGTACTGATGCAGGGGCTTGCAGAGCAAGAGGATTTGGGCAGAGAGGCTTGGGGCGTGCATGGGGTGGAGGGCCAAGGGGGCAAGTGCGACGGACCCTGCTCTCACCTCAACTCTGTGTGAAGTGTTTACATATTGGACTTTGGCACAGGATGTCATTTGGTGAAAGAGTTCCCTTACTTAAAAAAAAAAAAAAATTGGGGGCACCTGGGTGGCTCAATTGATTAAGCGGCCAACTACTGATTTCAGCCCATGTCATAATCTCAGGGTCCTCGGATGGAGCCTGGCACTAGGCTCCATGCTCAGGGGGGAGTCTGATTAAGGATTCTCTTCCCCTCCTCCTCTGTCCCTCCCCTGCTCCTCTAAAATAAATAAATAAATCTTTTTTTAAAAGGGGGGGAGGAGGGAGGGTTGGAAATTCCTGAGCTAGAAGTGGAGGAGAAGAAGACCTTCAACAAGCAGCCTCTCCACACAGGTCCCTCATCCCCCTGTCACCCTCCAGCCTTTCTCTCCCTCCTTTATCTCAGAATAAACCCCAGGCTGCAGGGCTGGCCTGCCTAGCTGAGCCTCACAGCTCCACGTGGCTGGAGCACATCCCAGCCTGCCCAGTGGCCCCCTATCCTGCACACCACCTGGTAGGATGGACCCAGGATAGGCTGAACACAGCCTCCCCAGGGCTGGCCTTTCTGTGGCCCCCCTGTCCTAGGTTGGAGGTTACAGGTGGGGAGAAGTCTTCATCAGTCTCACCATTCCCTCCACCCCACTCCCAGAGACCTAAGTACCCCACATTCCCATGGGAAGTCCTACTTCAGCCAACCCAGTGATTGCAGTTGAAGGAAGGCTGACTCTGGGGACTAGGGAGGTCCCATTCTAAGCCCGAGGGGGCCCAACCCAGCCAGGACACCTCTTTCAGTTCCCTTCTCTGACTCAAAAAGGTAAGAAGTTTATAGATGATCTAATTTCCTAAAAGGTATTTTTCTCATAAATTTAGATATTTCCCCAAATTTTCCTTAAATCGTCCTTTAAAAGCTGTTGAGATAGGCCATCTCAGTGCTTCTGAATCAAGTGACTGGGAAAACTATGTGTCAAACTGCTTCAGTCTGCTGATTTCAACGCCCAAGAACTTGGTTTCATTTGGGCAGCTTGGCCATGTAACCCTGGACATCAGTCTCTAAGAGTTGGGTGACGTGGGGTTATTGCATGATGTTGCACTGTGTTTTAAGAAATCCACCCCCCCACCCCGGGGACGCCTGGGTGGTTCAGTTAGTTGGGCCACTGCCTATGGCTCAGGTCGCTGCCTACGCTCGGGTCATAATCCTGGGATCCAGGGATCGAGTCCCATGTTGGGCTCTCTGCTCGGCGGGTAGCCTGCTTCTCTCTCTGCCTCTGCCTGCCACTCTCCCTGCATATGCTCTCTCTCTCTCTCTCTCTCTCTCTCTCTCTCTCTGACAAATAAATAAGTAAAATCTTTAAAAAAACAAAAAAGAAAGAAATCCACCTCCACCCAAAAAAGCCAAGAATCACAGTGGAGAAGAGGCACCTCCATGAGTCACCAACGAGGAAGGATTGTCCATGGTCCCATGATTCCGGGCTGCAAACACCCAAAGAGAAAAGACCCAGTCTCCAAGAGCACAGAAGCCACCCTGTCGCTCCAACCAGCCACAGCCTCTAACACTTGGATTGAATCGTATTTTAACATGAAAACAGAAATGGATGAGATCTCCAAAAGAGACGCAAAAATGACTTGACACTATGGATATAATCTAATTCAAATCATGGGTCCCTAATCGACATTTAATTGATGCAATAATGTTTGTTCATGATGGTAAATAAACAAAATATATAAACAAGAAACGTCTTCAATGTGCAATGACGGCTGCGAAGCTATTTGGGTCAGAGCGACTGAGCCCTAATGAACAAATGCTTAATAATCGAAATGCATTTCTCTGGTTATTGCCTTATTAAATCAGGATCCGACTCCAGCTGCGAACTGTTCCTTCCACTAGAAAGCAAACGGGCAGGAAAGGAAGAGGCTCCCGTGGCAGGTCCCGTGTACACTGTGAGTTAAAAGGAGAGGCTTTTCTCTCTCCACCCGGACAATCGGAAGTCGTTCATCTCCAGCCTGCACGCACCCGGGGCTTTATGGCACAAAAACAAAGTCGGTCTCCTTTCCAGCCCTGATTTTCATTAGAAATCCTCTTGCGTCGCCTCTCTTAGGGGGGAATCCATGCAAATAAAGTAATCCACGCCCAGTGCTTCCAGCAGTGCCCAGCACGTAGTAAGTATACCACAAATAGTTATCATATGATTATAACCCGAACTTGTCCCTGCTCCCTGAGTGTGTGTGAAATTCACTCGAGGCTGCCTCACCTGAGATTTTTCTTTTTTCCATAGAAATAAGCCTCACTTCCTGCAGCCAGTAGTTCCATCAGCTTCAGTTGTGCCCGAGAAAGGGCCACCGCTGGCTGGCCTGAGCTGTTTATGCTATGGGAGCTCAGCCTCCAGAGGGACCTGTGAACTTTTCACTCCTTCTCAGGCCGCTGGTAGCTAATGGCATCCTTTTCTGGGTCACCTCTGGTCCTCAGGCTTCCAGGAGGAGAGCCCTGGGTTTGAGGCCCCAAGCCAGGCAGCTGGATGTCCCCTGGGATGGACAAGCAGGGTCTGTTTCCCAGTCATGAAGATTTCCCTGAGCCCAGCTCCAAGTGGCTGGGTCCACAGAGGGCTGAGCCCGAAGTAACTCTAGATATTCCTTCCTTATCTCTGCAGTCATAAGCCCCTTGCCAGCCCCTCTGTTCCCCACTTTCCTCTCCCCTCGTTCCCTCTCCACTCCCCTCCTTTCCAGCTCAGCCAGCAGTGGCAGAGTTGGAGAACCCAAATGTCCAGGGTAAGCAGGAGACCCAGAAGTCAGCTGCCCAGGTACAGAGACAAGGAGGGGGGGGGGGTCAGTGGGGGAGGATGACAATGATGAGATAAAGCACAGACCATTCGGTGCCACTGAAACATTTAAGGGAGAGACCAGCCCCTGGGTGACAGGGGACCAGAGGACCATCGGAGACTCGGGGACATGTGCTTGATGGTCCCAGAGCGCCATCGTGTGGTCAGTCCTTGGCATGACCGGGGCCCTTGTCTAGGGACCCTGTGGTCTGAGCTCCTTCTAAGGCAGTCTGGCCAGGGAATAAAGCTGTGCCAGAGACCTTCCTTAGACCTCAGAAGCCTCACTATCCACCCTCCAGGAGGGATGGAAATAGAGACTGCAGAGAGGAGAAACAGAAAGCAGAGGCCAAAGCAAAGGTTCAGAACGTGTGTCTAGGGATTATAAGAGGCTCCCCAGACAGGAGCTGATCTGAAAAGACCCAAACCTCCTGGGAGGAAGAGTACCGAGAACAAGGAAGTCTGTGTGAACAGAAAAGGCCCAGTAATGAGGACGGAAACCCACACGGCCTCTGCTGTAGGGCTGGGTTCCTGAGACACGTTGGTCTGGAGAAAGGGAGAGAGCCAGATGGGGGAAGGGGGCCGATGGCTCCAGGGACTCTTCCTCCCACAGTTGCCACTCCCCTCCCTGCATCCCCTTCCCCCCCCCGCTTCCCCACTAAGAGCCATCCTCCTCTCCCACCAACCGCACAGTCTAGGAGAGTACAACCGAAGGGATGATAAGAAGCCACAGAAGGAGCATCCCCTGTGAAGGGCATGACCCTTCACAGCTCATCACCCCTGCACTTACCCACCATGCTCCTGCCAGGCCTGTGCAGTTTTACTGATGTATTCGTCCTGTTCTAAGTCCATATGCTACATTTCTGGGAGGTCACTATTAAACACTCAAGCTTAGAAGTCAGACTGCCTGAGTCCCCATCTATGATACCCTTACAGGCTGTGTGACCTTGGACAGGTGGCTCAACCTCTCTGAGCCATTATTTTCGGATCTGTAAGCTGGAGATTACAGTATCTTCCTTCCAGGGTTATTCTGGAGGTAAAATGAGATACCATACGTAGTGCTAGATCCTTTAGCTTTAAGAGCTAATTCAGGTCCCCAAAACATCGCAGGGCATCATGGGGACTATCATCCCTCACTTACAGAGGAGAAAATGGAGACTTGGAAAGGGTGAAGGGATTGGCCAGAGGTCACACTGACATGGGCAGACGTGGGACTCCATCCCAAGTGTGTCTGATTTTAAAGTCTGAGTGGGCATTCATTGACTATCTCCCGCCATCAGACAGCGAGCCTGCTGAAGGCAGATAGCTCACCAGGACCTTCTCTGTCCTCCCCTGAACTGAGCTCTCGGACTGGCACACGGCAGGAGCACAATGCATAAATATTTATTGATTATCCACGTCAGCCTGGAGTCTCAATCCACCCATGCTTGCTCAGTCCTCCCTGAACCTCCCGGCCTCCTCACAGACACCAAACCATGTCCTGTCTCCCAACCTTTGTACATCTTCTTCCCTCTGTTGAGAAAACCGTTCCCCCTGAAAAACTGAGACCCTGGGCAAATTTCCCCAACCCTTCAAAGGCCTTCTCTGCCCCTCCAGGTACAGCAAGGCTCCCAGGAGAACTGCCCAGACCTTCAGTAGTGTGTGGATTATACCCACACCACGCCCCGTTCCCCGGGATCCCCACCAGGCAGAGCTGAGGTGGGCAGAGGCTCTCTCCCTGCAGCTGAGCAGCAGCACCATGGGTCCTTAGTGGGTATGGGAGGGAGGGTGGGGAGAGGAGGGGGGAGGGAGGAGATGGGGTAAAGAGAGAGGGAGGGAGGAGAGAGGAGAGGAGAAGGGGAGATGGAGGAGGAAAAGAGGAAGGAAGGAGGGAGGGCACGAGGAAGGAAGGGAAAAAGGAACGGAGGGAGGGAGAAAGAAAAGGAGATAGGGATGGAGGAAGGGGAACAAGATGGAGGGAGGGGGACAGCCCGCTGCTCTACTCCTGGCAGTCACTTTATGGGGTCCCCTTTCCTCAGCCCAGAGGAGGCCCCCCGGCCAGCTGGGCAGTCAGCCGTGTGTAGCCTTTGATGCCAGCCACCGGCCCCTCCCACACTTCCTCCCCCACCGCCCACCCTCTCCTGCACCGGAGGCAAGGCAAGCGCCGCCTGACTCCGGATTCTCACCGAGTCGGCATTTTTCTTGCCATGCTGGGGCACAGGCGCAGCAGTCTCAGGGAGCCAGCACACCTGCCACGCCTGTGCTGACACACGGCTTTTCACAAAATAAGAAGAGAAAACAAGCCTGGATAATGTGGTGGGCTGGGAACGGGGGTCCTGGCATTGCACAAATGGTGCCCCCACGGAGGATGCAGGGGTTCTTCCCCCACTGGCCCCATCCACCCCCACGGCTCCCCCGGCCCCTTCGGCACATGGAAGCAGGTGAAAGTGTCGTGGGCATGGGTGCTGGCAGACACAGGCCGCCAGAGAAAGGGGTGCCCAGGAAAGAAGCCCTCAGCCCCTTGCCTGGGACAAATGTCAGGGCAGCCCCTTTTCTCCACCCTGCAAACAAACCTTCCAGAAATCTGCAAACACACACAAAAATAATGGCAGGCAAAGATCAGCAGCACTAGAGCAATTTGACAAAATAAAATGCCCTTTTAAGAACATTCTATTAGCCTGCTGGTCCCTCTGTGGTTGATTTATTTGGGTTTTGTTTCTGCTAAAAACAAAGTTGGTGTCATAGCTTCCTTGAAGAGATGAGAGAAAGCTTAGTTCCAGCAGCTCTTGGGGGGGAGAAAAAGGAGAATGTACAAATCTCCAGCCAGCACGCCACACCAGATCTTCAAACCTCAGCCCCAATCAGCAAGGATGAGAGAGGAACAAGGAGCCACAGCAGCCTTTACTACGGAGCAGTGAGACCTGCCAGGCCTCTGAGCCAGAGACTTCAGTCACTGAGCCTCCCAGCATCCCAGCAGGAGGCTATTACTCTCATTTTACAGAGGGCAGCTCAGGGAAGTGAAATAACTTGTCCAAGGTCACACAGCAGGTAAGAGATGACTCAGGATATAAACTCAGCCCCCGCCCTGCTTCTGATTGTTCTTGCCTTTTTCTCTTTTCCTCCGCAAAGAGCCCATTGGTGGGAATTGTCAAAGAGAGGTCTAGGGATAAGGGTGTAACAGGAATTAGGAAGGCTGGGGAGGAAGGAGGGGGAAAAAGAAACCAACCAGAGGCCACGTTAGGACAATCAAGGTCGTCACTGCCATTTGCTGGGTCTGATCCCAGCTCCCTCTGGACCTGGCCAAACCAGCCAGCCCCGTGATTCCTTGCGGCCCTGGTCCTGGTTGGAAACAGGAGTGGGCATGCTGCTAGCCAATACAGCCTGTGGGACAGAACCCATGAGGTCAGGACCCACTACGAAGTCAGAGGCAAGAGGGCCCGCGGAGCAGACTTGGGGCCAGGGTGGTAGGGGCCAGCTCAGGCCTCCCCAGATGGAGAAGAGTGTGATGGCCATCTGGAATGGTCCTCTCAGATTTCCATAGGTGGGCCACCCAAGAATCAATGGCAGTGTGACCTCAGTGGGGTCAGCAGCCTTGGCCCCCGGGACTCTTCCCCCTCTGGGACATGAAATCCTGGCTCCTTTGGGCTAAGACAATGACAATTTCATTTACATGACACATATGTTGCCTTGGTAGAGGGTGTCCTACTAACCCCGGAATAGATATAAGTTTGGTTTCCTGTGTCATCTGTGTACTGTTGGTAAGGAAGTGGGGAGCGGGGACCAGAAAGGGCCTCAGGAGCCACAAGATCTGGGGGCCACAAGGTCAGTTAGTGATGTCTGCCAGAGACGAGGAGAGAGCCATACACTGGCCATCCCCGTGTCCTTCTGCTCTTGCCCATTATCTTCTCAGAGGGAAAGAATGAAAAGGGAGGAGGAGAGGGAGCAGGAGGGTGTCTGTGGCCAGCCAGATCCACCGAGGGGCTGAAGGGTGACTCCTGAGTCCCTGTGTCCTAGAGTCACCGGTGTCCCCAATATTCCCTCCGTCAAATCCTTTGCTGTTTAAATTCGTCACAATTCCTTTTTTCCTGCCTGAACCCAAAAAGAACTCTACCACACACTTCCTGCTTCCTTCCCACCTTCAAGACACCATCAGCACAAGAACATGGGCAGCTAAACACAGGGTCCTATGAAAGGTCTGTGGGTGGGAGGACCGCCACAGAGCAGGGAACAATTTCAAATCCGCAGGATGCGATGGTTGCTGAGAGGACATTCTCTCCCTCTGGCTCCCCGTCCCCCACTCACATCCACCCTTGACTCCATTATGGGGAGCATCTCCCTTCTCTTCCACACGTGGCTTCCTGGGAAGCTCAGAGATCCCACCCCCGCCCCCAAGCTGAGCACATCACCACTTCTCTCTGCCCTCCCCCACCCGGACCTGCCCAGGTGAGGTCCTCACCTGTCTCAACTGTGAGGAACCAAGGAGACATTCAAGTTGCTGCCCACGAGTGAGATGCAGGCAGCCCCTTCCCTAGAATGCAGGAGTGCAACCATGCTGTTTCTGAACAGCGTCTGCCTGCCTGCCTGCCACACTAGCCTGTCACCTGGTAGTAAATCATTATTGTTGTTGTTGTTGTTGTTATTGTTATTATTAGGAGCATGGGGAAGGTGGCCCAAGTGTGACCCCTGTCCCAGAATCTGCTCTCTGCTCAGAGTACTTGGTTGTACTCCGCAGTCTCCTGCGGCGCTTCCCATAATGCAGATGTCCGGGCTCCATTCCCAGAGATCCCGCGTGGCTGTGATAGGGACCTGGCGGCTTGCCCAGGTGCCGCTGCTGCGAAGTCACCGCAGAGAGCCTCGGCCCACACTGTCAGTCCCATTCAAAGTAACAGCCCTGGGGCAGAGATGGCTACGTGTCCACCAGAGCCCACTTCCCCTACCTGGAGGCCATCCAGGTAGAGATAGTCCGGGGTTGAGCTTGCAACTGGGCGTGGCCAAGTAACTGAATTCTGGCCAATGGAATGTGAGCTGAAAAGACACACACTTACCCCCACCCCTCCCCGGTCCACAGCAACCTCCAGTCCACGCCCTTTTTTCACTGTTTGCCAAGATGCCCGGAGACGGTGGAACCACTGGGTGGGCGGCCTGGGTCCCTGCATCACCGCAGGGAAAGCCGCCTGCCAACACCGGGTTGGGCTTCACGTGAGAACTTGAGCCTCTGTGCTGTTAAGTGACTGACACTTGCAAGGTTCTCAGTTACAGGATCTAGAAATACTTTAACTCATGTTAAGGTAATTTCCTGTCTGGAGTACGCCCTAGGAGACTGGGCCCAGGACTTCACCGGCTCCATGGGAGATGTTTGGTAATTCTTGGATGTGTTAAGAGCCTACACTTCCAGACCTTCATCCTAACACTCTGGTCCATTAGTGAGAATTCAGACATGGAGCTTGAGGGCTCATCTGGAACCAGGGTCCACCTGACTGTAGCAGCCTTCAGATGTTTTCTAAAGCTTCAGACCCCTCCCTACCTATGACCTTCCAACCACAATGGCATGCACCTGGCTCCCCCGACTCAAGTTCTTTCATGCCCCAGGGCCTTTACTGCATTCACTGTTCCTTGCACTTAGGACACTCTTACCCACCCTCTTCTCATCACTGCCCCCTCGTCCCTCAGGTCCCAGCTCAATATCAACTCCTCAGAAAGGCCTCCTCTCCTACCTCGTCTCAGCGGGCATCCCATGCCCTTATCTCTAGGTCAGCACCCCATTTATTTTCTTTAGGGCACTGATTTCAATTTCTAATCATACATTTATTTGTTTTCTTCCTCATAGTCTACCTCTCCCCATAGACTAGATGGTCCTCAAGGAAGGAGAGTGAAGGGAGAGGTCCTTTCCTCTTGTGACAAGCGCAATGCTGGGCACAGAGTAAGGTGGTCCATAACTATTTATTCAGTGAACAAATGGATGTCCCAAAGTCAGCCTAGGGATTCAGGCTTTGCAATGCCTGTTCCCAGTTCTGGAACTCCTGATGGAGTTACAAGGTCAAGACCACAGCCAACCCGCCACTGGAGAAGGCACCCAAGGCCAGCAGTTGGGGTTTACAGAGCAGACACAGACCCAGGACCGGTGCAGTGAACACTCTGGGGAATGAAGTTCACGTCACCGACCACGGGAAGGGTGCTCCCGGGGGTATGCAGGGCACAGCCCCTGTAACCACACAGACCCCAGCTCCAGCCGGGCCAGGCAGGGCAAGTAGACACTCCCAGACAGATCACCGCCATGCAGTGTTCTGGAAACCTTGGTTCAACTCTTCCCGCAAATACAATCTCCCGTGAAAACCAACACGTAAAGGAAGAGCTGCCTCCCCTGACGTAGAATAGTCAGCAAAGCAGGCCCTGGTGGATGCCAGGGCCCTGGAGGGTGAGGAGAACAGGAAAGACGGGCACCATGGACAGGGCACACATGCCTGCAGTGCCGACAGCATCAGAGCTCCCTGCAAGCAGAACTGTGTTTCTGAAGACCCTGAGAGGACACCATCCCTGCCCTGGGCACAAGGCAAAAAGTGTGAACTCCTTCTTGGGCCACTCCCATGCCTAATGCACCCAGCCATCTCCTCCCCTCCCCAACCCAATATCTCCAACCAGAGGGCAAATGCCTGGCCTGCCTTCAGAATGTCCTGGCCCACTCTGCCAGCTCTTACCACCAATGGACCTCAGAGAGGATAGAATTTGCACAAAGCTACTGTGAATAAAGGGGAATGTCTCACAGGACAACAAAATACTAAATCCGTGTTTCTTTACTATTATCATCATCATAATCACCACCATCATTACCATCATTAGCATCATCACCATGATCACCAACACCATCATCATCACCACCATCATCATCACCATCACCACCACCATCACCATCATCACCACCATCATCACCATCACCACCACCATCACCATCACTATCATCATCACCACCATCACCACCATCATCACCATCACCATCATCACCACCATCACCATCACCATCACCATCACCACCATCACCACCATCACCATCACTATCACCATCATTACCATCATTACCATCATCACCATCACTATCACCATCATTACCATCATCACCATCATCACCATCACTATTACCATCATCACCATCATCACCATCACCATCATCACCACCATCACCATCATCACCATCACCATCACCATCACTATCACCATCATCACCATCACCACCATCACCACCATCACCACCATCATCACCATCACCACCATCATCACCATCACCACCATCACCACCATCACCACCATCACCATCATCACCATCACCATCACTATCATCACCATCATCATCATTTTCATTCATCATCATCCTTGTTTCTGCAACCACTGAAAATTTCTTTCTCCATAAGTTCTATTTTGGGGCATTTGATGTTTGTCTGTAAAATACTTCACCTATTTCCCTTTTGCTCTAACCTCTTCCCCACAATATAGAAGACACTCATATATCATTGCTATCTCTCCTCTCTTGAGAGACTTCTATTTAATTCTGAGATCATACCCTTTCCTAGTTTTTGCTATTAAAATAATATCCTAAGGATATTCAAATATCCTTTCTTTAATGAGCTGGTCATGATAATGAGGATAGTTGTTTTATAAATGTTTTTACTTAGAAACCACATGGCCAACTATGTCAATCTCCCATGTGTGTTCTGTTTGTGTGTTTAATTCTACTGGTCTGTGGAAAGTAGAAGTCTGGAAACCAGGGCTCTAGGCTCTTTTGATGTCCCCCCTACTACAATATGGTACTCGAGTGTCACTGAAGAATATAAGGAAGAGGGGACCCCAGAGACAGACGTGATTCCTGCTTAGGATGCCCAGGGAAAGGAAGTAACATCTGAAGGCAGCTTCAGACAAGAACAGAACTGAGGTCTCCGTGCAGTTGTTTGGCCAAAAGCTGCCCGTGTGGAGCCTGAGCTCCTGTCAAACTGCAGGCCAGCACCCCCTCCCCTCCCTCCCAAGGCCCCCCGGCCTCAGGACCTGTTCTTCCTGGCCCTCCCACAGAACAAGGGTCCAGCACTCCTCACCCACTCTGTCCAGTACACACACCCTGGAAAGCCCCGTGCCATGACAGGCATGTGATTAGCACCGAGTAACCCAGCAGGCAGAACTGGCTCGTGTTCCCTTGATGAATGACACCTCGAATCTAAGAATGGGAGGATGATACGGAGGGCATAGGATTCTGTGTCTCCTGCTGAAAACTCTGGAACGAAGCCAGAAGGGTTCACTGGTCATCCCAAGCCCCACTGGGCTGAAAGCAATGAATGAGTAATCATACCATGGTGTGGCCCAGGGGTGGCAAAGACGTGTTTGAGGTCCTGGCACCTGCTTCAGGATGCTCTGGGAAAGGAGGTGACATCTGAGCCCAGGCCCCGAGCCTCCCGTAAAAGCATGTCCAGGTAAGAAAGGAGTTCTATCTAGGAAGGGGGAACAGCCTTGGCAGTGGCCTAGGGACACAAAAAGGCATGTGGAGCTGGTGTCCCACTGGTGGACAGGCTAGGGTGGCTGCCAGGGAAGGAGTTGGCCTTCTCCTGATGCTCAGGCCAGGTGTTCCTGGTCACCACCCCAGGGAAGTGTGGGAGAAAGGACTAACCCTATGAAATGCGTACGGAGGCACAAAAAAGGGTACATGACCTACCTAAGACTTCACAATCAGCAGTGGAAGAGCCAGGATTTAAACCCAGACTCTGGGGGTCCAACTCTTAACCCCCAAGAGTCATACTGGTTAGTAACGGGGGGGTTCTAGACTTTGAGCCCCATTACCATAAGCACCACAGTGGACTGAGTCCAGGGCGTCATGGAAACACAGAGGAGAGGCCCCTGGGTCCGTCAAACCTCTGCCCCACGGCCCCCTTGCCCTCCTCCTAGTGTCCTGCCTGCTCAGTGCATTCCCAGCAGCCACTCAATTCCTCCCAACATGCTCCCTGCTCAAAAAAGATGCCTCCACCCTCCATCCAGAGCACACCTTCTTGCCCCTCCCACGGACCCTGCCCTCCTCCTTAAACTGAAATCCCGCCCTGAAGGCAGCCTCGAAGAAATCGCTGCCCAGTAAGCCGGCTCTGCTAATCAAAATCCCGGGTCCAGCTGATGGAAATGAGAAAACACAGTTTTCTGCATGCACAACACCCGAGACGGGCTCCAGCCTCCCACACTCTCACTCCACACATCCTGACCCTGGTCCCCAAGCCCCAGGGGCCAGACATGCCCAGAATGAGGGCTCCAGGACAGGGGAGGGGATGCAAAGAGCATTTGAAAGCCGCTGGAGAAAACACCAGGTGGGGAAACTTCTCCATCTGGGCAGCACGGGAGGAGGGGCCGAGGGAGCAAGGGACGCACTGGCTTCCTGGGTTCTTCACTTGAGGTTCTGAAACAGAGAAATAATAGCAACGATCACTGTCCTGGGCTGCAGCCGCAGCACTTCCCGCGTGGGCAGGCGGCCGAGAAAGTGCTGACGGGGGCGGCTGACGAGCCCTGCGCATTGTAATTCACACCACAACGGCATCTCCCGGCCTCATGGATTTCTCATTGAAAAATTATGTGATGTCTTTTTGGAAACCCAATACTGAGTTATTGATATCGTGAAGGCGGCCTGCTCTCCACTGCAAGCTTATTAGCTTTACACTTTCTGAAGGACTTTTTACTCCCCCTCCACCTCTAATTTTCAAGTTTTTTTTTTCCCCTTTTCAGTTTAAATTGGATTACCTGCTTGAGTGAGCACCTGCGAGCGCTTGCGCGCTTGCCTGGGGAGTGGGCGTTCTGCGCACCTGGGAGTGGGTGCCTTTAGAAACACGTCAAAGTGTGTGTGTCCATTTGTGTGTTTCCCTGCCAGCGTAAGTGAGAGCATCTAGCTGGGTGTGCGCACACGCTTCTCTGCATGCTTAGCTGGGAGGGGGAGGGGGACTTCCAGCTCTGCCTATGGGCAGGCAGGCCCGTGTGCAAATGTCATGCCTGTGCGTGCACCTGCATGTGTGCTAGCCACATGTCCACTGGTGTGTCTGCGAGCATAGTTGCAGGCGTGTGCATGGGGATGTGTGTGGGTACCTATTTACGGACGAGGAGCTGTGTGGGTAGGTGTATATGGGGGCGTGCGGAGAGCTAGCCTCGTGGCTGAGTGGCCACACGTGTGTTTGCTGCAGGTCCACGCGCGGATGTGTGTCTAGGGACATATGCAGGTGTAGGCATGCATGGGAGTGTGCGTAGGTGTATCTTTACAGCTGCGTAGCCACATAAGGGTGGGTGCATCTGTATGTCTGTCTCCATATCTATGTGGATGTTTCCCTTTTTTAAGATTTTATTTATTCATTTGAGAGAGAGAGACAGAGACAGAGAGAGCACAAGCAAAGGGAGCAGCAGAGGGAGAGGGAGAAGCAGACTCCCCGCTGAGCTGGGAGACCGACATGGGGCTCGATCCCAGGACCCCAAGATCATGACCTGAGCCAAAGGCAGATACTTAACCAATGGAGCCTCCCAGGTGCCCCGATGTGGATCCATTTCCGCATACGTGTTCATCCATATGTACCTCTGTGTCTTCATGTCTGCACATGTTCTTGGGTCTCTACGTGTGTTTGTAAGAGGCAGACCTGCCATGTTGTTGAGAACCCGCATTCTAGGGTCACAAAGCCTGGGGACCAATCCTAGTTTCGCCTTGTGCTCTGTGTGACCACGGACTGTTTTCCTAAACTCCCTGGGACTCAAGTCCTTATCTGCTCAGTGAGGATAATGCAGCCTTACCAAACAGCGCCAGCACGAGGATTAAGTGGGCAGAAGTGCACAAGGTGGGCGGCCCGGGGCCCTGTGGGCACTCAGGCCATGTGAGTCATTGCTCAGTGACTCTTGGTACGTGTCAGAGGTGGCAGCCCCACACCAAGAGATGGGAAGTCCTATCACCAGCTCTTACCTGCTGAAGCGCCAGCTTGCTATCTGAATCAGTTTCGTGCCTGGTACCTGCACGCAGGACCTTTGCACAGACATCTCTGTGGACCTGACAGCCTCCACTCACTCCAAACCATGCTGCCGGGTGTTGGACACGCGCCTGGCCTATGCAGGGGTGTAAAGGTGAGTCGGGCAGCATGTAGCCACCAGGAGCTTAAGCCACGAAGAACATGGTTGGCAAAACATCTAGAATGAAAAACACAGGGTGCCTAAGGTGCTCTGAGGTTCCACGGAAGAAACAACCCCACATTAGGAGTGGAATGGCTCTGTAGAAGCGTTGATTCTCCAGGGGTCCTCAGGCAGTGGAAAGGATTTCCACAGAAGCCCTAGGAGCCCAGGGAGAAGGAGAGGCTTGTGTGTCCCCCTCAAAGCCTCTGCTCCATGAAGTGAGCTGACACTGGGTGCTCGAGGACAGGTGGTCAGAATCCCAGCTCTGGGAGTCTGGTGAGGGTACGTCTGAGTTTTAAGATGTACGTGGTCCAGTGAGGAAGAAGGCTCACCCGACATGACTAATGATGGGCCCCTCTCCCATCAGACCAGTGAGGAGCCCCTCTAGTTAGACCCAGAAAATTAAGAGGGGTGGCTTTCAGCTGCTGCACTCAGGGGCACAGAATCTGCAGAACTTGGCGCCAACTGTATACTAAAGGCACACGTCAATTCCCATTTCAAGTTCTCAACAGCCACATGTGGCCAAAGGCCACCATACTGACAGAGCTGTTCTAGACTTCCAAAAACAGAGAGGCCCATTTACTATGTTCAGCAGGTAACTTCTCTAGGCAGCCCCAAAATGTCAAATTCCAATATGCAGAGTTGGCCCAGCACAGGGCACAGACCAAGCTGCCCTCCTGGAAAGCAGGAACATACCTTTCCTTCCCTCCTGCCAAGGCTGAAAGTCCGGGCTTCAGGGCCAGGTAGAGCTGCAGAACGTCAAGGTCAATGGCTGCAGTCAGACACAGGCTTGGTAGAGAAGGGCAGGAGAGGACAGGGGAAGGCAGGAGGGTCGAGCTGGCAGCCTGACCAGACAGCAGCTGAGTCAAGTGCTTGAAATGGCATTTGTGGGGCCCTACTAAGAAATACTTTGAGGGATTAGCTTCCTTTTCCAGAACCAAGGCTCAAGGTTCAACAAGGTCAGGTGAGCTCTAGGCACATGTAGATGTTCAATAACCATGGAACTGATGAATAGAAATGACTCCTGGGACAACTCTGTAACCCTTCCCTGGTCACCTCCCCAGGGACCCCAACATCCAGAAGACACCCGGGCCTCCTCTACACTCATGACCCTCATCCCCACTCCACAATTACAATAAACCCCCAAACCCCTTTTTCTCTCTGTGGTCTCCTCTCTCCTGCTAAGGGTAAAGCGGGTGGAGAAATGAAGTTCTCAACTGGGAATCGGAAAATCTGAGCTCAAATCCCAGCTCCTTAGTTGGGTAGCCTTAGGAAAAACCATCCATCTTTCCATTCATGCCTTTATGCTTTCATCATTCATTCATTCATTCACTGCTTGCCTTCACAGGGTTCAGAGCAAGTGCCCTGGAGTGAGACAGCCCCAGTTTGGTCCCCACTGTGCCACTTACTAGCAGAGTGAACTTGAGAAAGTGCTCTACCTCTCTGGGCCAACATGTCTCCTATAAGACAGGGAGCTCTACCTCCTCACTGCATTGGAGCAAGGGTTAAATGCAATGCCTTTGGCCCAGGGTCCATCTGTCAGTCTGCCGGTTAAAGGTTCTGGGGAGAGTGTCTACGGTATATTGGGGGCTGGGGATACAGCATGAATGAGACAGGAATGAACCCACTTCAAGGATCTGTCATTCTCGTGGGTGGTGGGGCAACAAAACAGCCACCACAGTGCCCAGCTGGTGATAGGAAAGTCAGTACCCGCCCACCCCCACCCTCCTCCCTCTCCTGCTCTGTCTCGCAGCCACTCTGTGCATCACAGGATGGACCTCCATTGCCTTAAGCCCAAATGGGACCAATGGCAAGTGGAAATCAGGTTCTTTGACATGAACTTGAGAGAGATGTGTTGGAGCCTGGAAGCCAGCAGGACGCCAAACTCACAAGTGTGGTCAAGGCTTTGGGAAGGACACCCAGACCACAGTCTGTCCACCCCCACTCACAACCCAGTAGGGACGGAGTCCCACAGAGAACCAGGGCCCCTTTCTCCATCCAGCCCACCAGGGTCTTAGCGTTGAGGCTCACTTAGGAGGGGGGCAGCCAACACCCTCAAAGCTTCCAGAAATCAGTAGCTGCTCCCACACTGTGGTAACATAACACAAACACCAATACGGCAAAAGAAAAATGTCCTTTATCTTGGATTCCTGCTGATACCCCAAATGTGAGTGCGCGCACACACGCACACACACACATACACATGCAGACCATTTTTCTTTTTTTTCTTTCAGAGAAAGAGAAAGGCCCCAAGCATTCCGTTCTAAACCCTTTCCACAAGAAAGGTGTTCTGTGCTGTGCCCCAGTAGGTCTGTGTGACTGAGTTAAAATGCATTCTTTTTTTTATTAGATGAATTGCATCATTAAATTACATTATAAAAGCTAAAAATGCACCATTAATTTTCAAAAACAATAGTAAATACATCTCATTTCTAATACATGATTCTGCATTTAATTTTTGCCCGGGGCCTTGCCTTTTTTTTTTCCCCAGTCTCACTGTCTCCCTTTATGCAGACTATATAAATGGAACTAAATTGCCAAAGAAATTTTTGCCAAATGTCCGTAATGTGAAAATAAATGAATTTCTAATTGGCTGTTGCAAAAAAGAAAAATTACTTTTTGATCTCAGCTCAGCCAAGCAAAAATCTACCTAGCCTGAGTAATAAGAGGCAAGCATATTGCCGGCAACGAGCAGAGAGACAAAAGGCCAGCAAAGTGGCTGTCAGAATGCAATTTCTCCTCTCTCCTCCGGCCTCCTCCTAGCCGCCCCAGGAGCACTTAGGCTTCACAGGGACCCTGGGTCCTGGCCAGCGTGCCGCTCAACAGCAGGGGGTAAGCTTTCTCTGTTCCTTTTCTGGCTCTGCAACCCCCAGCAATTTATTTGACCTCTCATAACCCCCAGTTCCCAATCATCATGTCTATCTTCCATGAGCTGGTCTTCAGGGGTCGTGGGTTGAATTGTGTACCCCAGCCCCCCAAATATCAGAATGTGACAGTGTTTGGAGATAGGGTCAAGTTCATATGAGGACACTAGGGTGGGTCTGAAGCCAACAGGACAGTGTCCTCAGAGGAAGGACTGAGACAGGCACAGAGGGAAGACGGCGTGAACGGACCCACAGAGAAGGCCCATCTACACACCAAGCAGAGAGGCCCTTCCCTCACAGCCTCAGAAGGAACCGACTGCCAACATCCTGATTTTGGACTCCAGACTGGGAGAAAATAAGTCTCTGTGATCGAAGGCACTCCCTCCGTGGTCCTTCGTTACAGCAGCCCCAGGAGACAATTCCTGGAGGTTTGAGACATCAGCAAACTTGCAGACTTACAGAGGCGAGCGCAGCCCCTGGTCGACCCAAAAGGAGGAGGTTCAAGAGCTTCTTCCTGAACACCTGGTTTGCCTCTGTCCACAGGACCACATGGTCTCAGGAGCCGGACTCCACTTGGCTGCTAAAGCCGTCCCTCTTGGGACCTTCTCCCATCTCACAGCTGAGCCCCACGCCTGACCCCATCGTCCCCCTCCTGGGGTCACGTCCTCACTGGTAACAAGCCTGACGCCTAAGCCCCTTCAGGTTCAGGCTTTGGTGCCGGGCCCAGCTGCCCTCCTCTACCTGCCCTCCGGCATCATACCATGGCCGGACACGCACCTGAGAAATTCATTTTATGCATGATCCCTCTTTTCTCGCTCTCTTTCTTCCTTCCCTCCTTCCTTCCATACCCTCCTCCATCCTTCCTTCCTCTTTTTCTTTCTGTGCATTTTGAGCCTGTACCCAGAGCCTTTTGTAGGTCCCTGAGCCTGGGATTTTGTAGTCCCTGCCCATTGTCACCCTGGCTTTTACAACAAGCTCAGAGCCATTGGAGAGGTGACCCTAGCCTAGGAGGGAAGAAGGAGTCTCCTCCCAGCATGGAGAAGGAGCAGGGTGAGGGGGTGGGGGGGATCCATCACAGCCACCAGTTGCCATAGACAACCAAGGGGACAGCTGTGTCATTCACTGAGCAAGACCCGAGGCCCCATAACACCCAGCTTATACACAGATGGGAATCCCCCGTGGGAGAAGGTCACAGCACTTCAGGGACATCTGTGAGCCCTGACCAGGAGGATGTCCACTGAGGTGGCCACACAGAAAGGAGGTCTGAGGAACCAGCCCCAGATCTGAGGAGATCTGAGGAACCACCTGCCTTCTGGTAGGGCCCCAGAAGGGCAGGGCCTGGGTTCTGACTGAGACTGAATTTCCTGCCAGTTTAGGGGGCCATGGGGTAGGGATTAGAGTCAGAATTCATTGATTTAAAGAGAAGACTTAACTGGATATTTTCTCCTCATCTGCGTTTCTGCCATGAGCTTCAAAACAACACACCCCTCGAGGGCCACACCCCTACCTGCCCCTCATTCCCTGAACACAGACAGTCGGTTCTTCCGCTCTGCACAGGAGTTCTCTCTGCCTGCAATATGTCCTTTCCTCTTGCTGCACTTGAAGAACTCCTATTCGCCCATGAAGCCCCATCTCCTGTGTCCTCTCTTCTGTGAATGCTTCTCTAGTTCTCCCAGGCTGGGCCACCCACTCTCCAAATTTCCCAAGGAGCTTCTAGAAGGTACAGTTGAGTCCATGGTACCCACTTATTCTGCCTTTCCAGTTAGAATTCAAGGATAAGCAACATTCCCCTCTTCTACTCCCTTATCTTTCCCTTCTCTGCCTTCCCCAGCACAGTCACAAAATCCAACCTATTTATACTTTGTGGGGGATGGGGGGAACACAGGCAAGATGGACAGTGCTGTCATATCACTTCGCAGAGGAGGAAACCGAGGGCCAGAGAGGTGAAAGGACTCGGCCAGGATGTCATAGCTCGGAGGTAGTGAGCTCAGATTCAGACCCAGGCCATCTGGTCCCAGAGCCCACTCTTAAGATACTTTCTCTGCCCCATCACATGTGTGTTCAGATAGATTACCCCAATCATTTCCCCCTGGGCATCCAGGGAGCCCCCTGGGACCTCACCTGTGAGGTGGGAGGAGGGCAGGGGACCAGACAGCCCCTGAACAGGCAGAGGCCATCAGAAGAGCTCCTGTTCTCAGCCACAGTCTGGGTCCAAACTCCCCTCCAAGGAAGCCCCACCCAAGAAGGGCTCAGATCACGGGATTTGAGGGGGAGTCTGTCAGGAGCAATCATGCAGGCAGTGGCTGGGGTGTAGGCTCAGAGTTCCCAGAAGTGAATCTGACCAGGGCTGGGCTGGGGAGCGGGAAGAGATCTATAAGCAGAAGGCAGGACATCTAGACATGGGACAAAGAGAGGCAGTGGTGCTAGGTGGGAGGTCAGTGCCTGATGGACACGATCCCTCTACGTCCACAGAACCCTTCCAGCCAGGATGGGCTTGAGGCAAAGTCTAGAAAGGCCGAGTCCCTACCAGACACCTCAGGACTGTTAACCCTCATCCCTGCATGGGGTTACGAAAGGAAGAGCAAGTGGGGTTTGCCCAGTGAACTTCCATGTATGAGAATTTTGGATTCCTCCAGAGGGGCTTCTTAGCAGGGCCAGCTCTAAGGGATCAAAGAGGAGCAGAGCAAAGAAGCAGAGAGAGACACCCGATGGTCCTAACTCTCCATCCCAACCTGCAGGGACTGTCTTCCTGCAGCACCACTTTTAGTCCCGGGAGCTCTCCTGTGAGTCTCTGTCACTTGCAATCACTGAGTTCTGCCCAGCACTCCATGCTTGAGTTTCATAAAGTCCTGCTCTCTCCCTTGGCCTCCTGGCAACTCCCCATTCCTCAAGCTGACTGAGGGGTCTGTTACTTGCAACACAAGAGCTTCAGGTCAGAAAGATCCCAGATGACCCCTTCCTTGGAGCTCCGGTCCTAAAAGAGGCTGTCCATGGACCGTGAGGACCCCAGAACGATTCCAGACTTTGAGCCACCAATCAGGCAGTTTGTAAAAATCATCTCTTTTTCGCTTTAGTGTGCATATTAATTACCTTGAAACAGGTGCAAAATCAACCTCGTTTATTATTTCTTTGAGCCCATAATGGCAGTTGCTGAGAATAAATCCCGTTAACCCAGGGAAAGGATTTATGGCCCCAAATTTACACCAGCCGTTTAATCATAGCACCTTTGCGCAGACAGATTTTCTCGAGAACAATTTGCCCCACAATTTGTCAGTGGGAAAATGGCCTCATATAAACGTTTGGAGGAAATAAATGCTAATCCAAAGCTCAGTCTTTCATTCTCCTAATTGCCCAGGGAATATAAAGGAGACAAACTTATTTACTCACAGCAGGAAGGGAGCTGTAATAAAGCATCAACATTGTGGGCTGAAATCAGTCCCTGACAGGGAGGGGAGGGGCCTGGGGATTTACACTGGGAGGGGGGACGGGGGGGGGTGGGGGGGGGAGTGAGGCCACTGGGCAGTGAAACAGCCCAGTGTCTCAAAGCCCTCCCCTGCATTTTAAAGAGGTAAACCTCTTAGAGTTGAATCAATTGGAGGCAGATCAATGGCTCAGCTGACATATCAGTCCCTCCCTCAAGCCACCCTGGGCCTCCCTAATACCCAAGCTAGCTGTAGGAAGGGTTCTGGAGAAAGGGGACAGATTAGGCCCCCAAGGCTACCATGGGGCAAAGAGGAGGTAGAAGGCAGTAAGACCATGAAGCTCTTAAGAGCAGGCACTATGGTGAAGGAGAGACCCAGGATAGCTTGCTGGGGGAGAAAGACGTCACACTTCTACCTCATTCTTCCCGGGATACTCAGTGGCTGCTGTGGACTATCCCTCTCTGATCTCTCTCCTCTGCAGGAGTTAAGGGTCCCTGTTTCAGGGTAAGAGACCTTCTCTGACCCCATGGCATCATAGCTAGGACTGCTGAGAAGTCCTCCTATAACATAGGAAGTGAACCACATATCCCTACAGGGTGCCATTCTCATGGATTAGTGTGAATGATGCCACCTGGAGTTGTGCAATGTACAACCTGTGCAACTGTTCAGATACTGTCTTGGGACCAAAATATTTAAGGAATGTCTCATCTGTTCTCCTCTCCATCCCCTCCTGTGTTTCCCTGAGCATGAAGTTACCTTCCCAAAGGGGCCGAGGACATGAAGGCCAGGGTCCCACCTCTAGACTTCTACTCTTCCTACCCAGCCTCTAGACTCCTCTCTTTTGTCCTGACCTCATTCCCCGCTCCCCAGCTCTGATTCAATCATATTGTTGCAGATCATCCTCAGAATGGCAGAGAGTAACTGGATTTGAATTCAACACAGCCACTAACCAGCTGTGTGGCCATTTGCCATTTACTCAACCTTTCTGAGCTTCCACTTCCCCCTCCGTAAAAAGAGAATTATGATATCACCCGGGGTTGCTGTAAGATTAGAGATAATGAATGTTAAGTGCCCTAGCATGTCACAATGCTCAGTGGATGGTTGTTACTCTGTAGGCAAGGATGAGGGGTCCCAGGGGACCTCTCCACACTCTGCATCAGCAAGGAAGGTGAAAAGTTCCTAGAGGATAGAAGGACTGTCTCACAAGAAATCAGACAGCCCACAGCAAAGGGCAGTGAAGGCTGGGATGAAGATCTTGGTTACTCAGAACAGCAGCACTCCAGCCCAGGGGAAAAGCCACATCCTCTAAGACATCACTCAGGATATTACAAAAGATCCCTGGGCAGTGATGAGCCAGGACCAGGATGGGGGGAGTTAGCTCTGTACTCGGGCACCCAGAACAGTTTCACGAAGCTCAGACATGGCCAGGGCTGTGAGTGATGGGGTGGGGGGCTGCCTCCCTCAAGGACCTACTAGGTCCCAAGTAATTCACTGCTTCTCGAGACAATTGTCAGCACAGCCATGTGTTTTATTTCTGTCTTGCCCATGAGACAGTCATCACCATAAGACCATAGACTTTGTCTGTCTTGTTCAACACTACATCCCTAATACATAGAAAAGTACATGACTCATGACCTATAGTAGGTCTTCGATAAACATTTGCTAAATGAATGAACAAACCCTCTGGGGTAGGGTGTCTTTATTACCATTTGACAGGAATGGCTCTGAGAGGTTAAGTGACTTGCCTAAAGTCACACAGCTACAGAGGGAAGAGAAGAGGGAAATCCCTTATAAGCATTGGTGCTGTGCCAGCCACTACCTGGGGTGCTTTACCTACATTACCCCATTTGCTCTCTTTACAGCAGCCTCAAGAGGAAGACACTTTTGTCCCCATTTCATAAAAAGTGAACTCTGCAGGGAGGTTTTAAGTGGCCGGCCCAAGGTTGCACAACCAGCCCTAGGGCCTTGTGAAAAGCCAACCCCCATTATTCTGTTTTGCTCCTCATGACTCTGCCTCCCCATAAAAACTGCTTGGGACAAGACAATGCGATGTTTTAGTGACAGGAGGGCAGGAAGCTCCCGAGGAAGTGGGAGGCCAGGGCTGGGGCTGAAGCCGTGCCTGTGATAGATGGCAGTTCCCACACCTTGGGAACGTCTGTGCCTCCTGCGTGAGAGAGAGTGATCTTCCTGCTGCAGAGGGAGAAGGGATTCTCGGGGGAGGGAAATGACAGCCTGGATGGCAAGAAGTGCAGGTGACAGTAGCCAGGGTCGTAGAAGAATTGCTCCAAGCCCAGGAGAAGTACCCTCCAAGAGATGCCGTGCTTTCCACTAACCACAGGCCAGGGAGAAAAGCATCTTATCCTGGGCCCAATTCTGGATCGGGTTACTGGATATTTCTTTTCCTCGGTTTTTAACTTTTTAAATTACACAATTAATGTATGGAGACACTCTCTCTATTTCAAAAAAAAAAAAAAAAAGCAGAGATAAATAGAGTAAAAAAAGTTCCCTCTTGCTCCACACCCACCCACCCACAATCTCACCCCTCCCCAGAGGTAAACACTTCTTTTCCATTTGGTGTGTTTCTAACCAGACTTTTCTGTCTCTCTTTTGTTCTCATGACCTTACACACATGAGTGCGTGTGTGCGTGCACACACACACACACACACATCTATGTAGCCACAAGAAAAGATATGGTTTGTTCCCTGTGCTTATATTTTGACACAGATGAAACCTTACTTCAAGTTGCCATTCAGCAAACTCGCTTTCAGAACCTAATGGTAAGCTTGGAAGATATTTCCATCCATCCTGATGGAAGAGATCCTTCCCACTGCGTCAGCCGCTATCAGGCATTCAGTGTGGACATAACATTGCTGATTCAGCCCAACCCTTCATGACAGCACTATGGATTGTCTCTAGGACTTTACTACACCCTAAGATTCTCCAGCATCACTTCCACCATACTCTGTGAGTCCAAGCAGGTCATGGGGCCAGCAGAAATTCACAGCTTAGATTGACTGGATGGAAAACAGACTCTATTTCTTCAAGAGAGGGACAACCCAATACTGTGTCCATGATCTTCAATTCATCAATAGTCTGCTCCCTGACACAATGACTTCCATCCCTCCTGCATTCAAGATGTTCATTCATTCTCTCTCCCAAAAAATGCCAACCCCCTGTGGTTTCACACTCAGGCTCAGGGTCCAGGATCTCACCTGCTTGTCTGAGTCAACACAGGCTTGTAACAAAATACCATAGCAACAGCAACCATCACCTGGGGTTGCACAGAGACTTGTTTTCTCATAGTTCTAGAGGCTGGAATTCTGAGATCAAGGCACCCGACCCACTGGGTTACAGGGAGGGCTCTCTTCCCAGCTTACAGACAGCCACCTTCTTGCTGTGTCTTCATGCGGCCTGAGCTCAGTGCACACACATGGACAGAAGGAGGGCTTTTTCCCTCTTCCTCTTCCTAGGAGGCTCGATCCTATCAGATTAGGGGTCCACCTTTATGACCTCCCTTCACCTTAATTATCTACTAAAGTCTCCATCTCCAAGGACAGTCATGCTGGGGGTTAGGGCTTCCCCATATGAATCTGGGGAAGCAAGATTCAATCCACAGAACTTCTGAACCAGAGCCATGGGTAGATGAGGCTTGTGGGGTACAGCTCCTCCTGCTCCCCACCAAGACCCAGCATGTAAAGGTGAAAAGGGGGCAGGATATCCACAGTAGACACTCCTAACCAAACAGGGGAGGAAAAGTCCTTGGTTCATAGTGGTACTACAGTCTAGCCAGGCATACGTTCCCAACGCATTCCCTGGGGCAGAGGACAGCCCGTGTTTAGGGGCCAGTTTGGCTCCCTGGGAGTAATTCCCCAGTCCAAAAGAAGGATGATAAAGAGGGGAGAATCGAGAGTTCTCTGAACTCCTGAGTCTCTCCCTCCTTGTCACCCTTCTTCTTCCTCAAGAAATGGCTGGCATTTACAGCTGAATGGTTTTCTCAGCCTGCTTCGCGTTCATAGAGAAAAGTTGGGGACTCAGAGGGCTATTTTCACCTTGAACAGCTATGGGACAACTATGGGCACTTTTAAGTCCAAGCTTGTTGTGTTTTCACCGATACACTTCTCTTGAAAACTTTATGGGTCCTATGTAGCTGCTGAGTTTTACTCCAATTGAGACAGTTTCTCTCCCCCTCTCTCTCATCCTCCCTCCAGCTCTTTCTCTCTCTCTTTCCCTCTCTCCTTCCCTCTTCTATGGGGCCTTAAGAATCTTAGAAGTCATTTTGTGTTACCAAGAGGATATCAGTACCATCTTAAATCTGTCAGACACCTTAACAAGGGATCTTATAGCCACATCATTGATTCTATCTTTTTTTTTAAGATTTTATTTACTTATTATCAGAGACATTGTGAGCACTGGGGGAGGAGCAGAGGGAGAGGGACAAGCAGACTTCATGCTGAGTGCAGAGCCTGATGTGGGGCTCCATCCCATGACCCTGAGATCATGACCTGAGCTGAAACCAAGAGTCAGATCCTTAACCAACTGAGCCATCGAGGTGTCCCAAACTCTATCTTTAGGACAGGTCTCATCTCACTTGAATTTTTTACTAGTTGGAGAGACCGGAGAAAAGAGCTATTTTTGTTTTTCAATCCCAGCAAGTCCTTGACCTTCTATATTTCTCTAAAATCTGCTCACAGGCTACATTGCTCCTTACTGAGCTCATGTCTCTCCTCTCGCATCATCAGATCCAGCTGGGGCAGGCAAGCAGCCCTCCAAGGTCTTCTCATTCTGTCCAGAGATCTTCTTAGGTAGACCCACAAGTGCACAAGCCCATTTTCTATCTTCCAAGCTGCCATGGGCAGATGTGCCAGTTGTCCCCCATCCCCAATATAACACAAGTTGCCCTTCCTCCAGCCTCTGACAGCCCCTCACCAACCCACAGCGTCTGCCCACCACCTAGCCCCTAAGCCAAGGCCAAATAGTTCAGGTGTTTGTTACAGCAACACTCTATTTCCTGTACCAACTTCTATACCTCATCTAATGCGATGTGACCAATCATCTCAGAACTGAGTGGCCTAAAATAACAATGAGTTATTATTTCTCACAATTCTACAGTTTGACAGATTCCCTTGCTGTGGTCTAGGATGATAGACTCTGTAACAACCCTGACAGCCTGGAGTTCTAAGCCTTGTCATAAGTCTACCAGTGTGCCCTGGGGATGTGAGAAGCACGGCCCTTGGGACTAAATAGAGCACAACAAGGACAAGAAGACAAGTGCTAGAAGTTTTCTCATTAATGCAGTAAGAACCACTGGAGCTAATGGGCTCTGACATCGGGAGATTCATTAACAGAGGGATTCATCAACAGAGGTGTAAAACAAGGAGGTGACAGTTGGCTCTACACTGCCCTTGCCTCACCTGGAACCTGGATCCCAAACTTCAAGAGGTACTTGACCAGACCTGGTATACTAAGGACATGACCAAACAGTGAGAGGACAGAAAATGTAACCCAGGGAAAGATCAGACAGCAGGGACTGGTTGGGAGCAGTTCTACCAGAAGAGGAGAAGACCAAGGGGTAAGATCCCATTGCTCTGGACCTTAGCTGCTTTTTTTTTGGAACTAGTAGGTTAGTTATTTTGCTTTAAGCTAGAATGCACACTGGCTAGGCTCTGTGCTTTGTACCTGCATCATTTTATTCAATCCTTACAGTGAGTTGTGTGTCAGCGTTCTGCAGAGAAACAGAGCCCGTAGGATATGTATATACATAGAGATTCATTTGGAGGAACTGGCTCACACAATTATGGAGACTGAGAAATCCCACAATCCGCAATCTGCGAGCTGGGGGCAGCGGCATAATTCAATCCGAGTCTGAAGTTCTGAGGGCCAGGGGTGCTGATGGTGTGAACCCCACTCCAAGGGCAGGAGAAAAGGGCTAGAAGAAAAGAGGTAAATTCCTTCCTCTGCCTGGTGTTCTATTCAGGCCCTCAAAGGATTGGATGATGCCCCCCTCTACGCTGGGGAGGGCCCTCTGCTTCACTCAGTCCACCCCTTTCCAATGCAAACCTCACCCGGAGACACCCTCACAGACACACCCAGAAGGCATGTTTAATCTGGGCCCCAGGGGAAATCAAGTCAACACAAAATTAACCCCCACACAAGCCCAGGAGGTTGGAACTCCATCATTTTTCATTTTAATGGAGGAAAGACTGAGGTACAAGGTCTTTTGGTTTGGGTTTCCCCCCAGGGAGACCCTGAAACAGTATCCAAGTGCAACTGATGGACATGGGAGGTGATCCGTAGAAACACCATGGGTGAGGGAGGAAGTGAAGAAGAGAAGGAAAGGAAATCAGGAAAGAGAATTACCCAGAAGGTCACAGTGTGGGCAACTGACTCTCAACATGCCACAGAGACCCACCAGCCTCAACGCTGGCAGGTGGGGGGCAGGGAGCTGGGGGACCGGTCTTCCAACCATCTGCCATCAACCGAGCACTGTTCCAGGAACACTGAGTGTCCGTTACCTTTTTTTTTTTTTTAAGATTTTACTTATTTATTTTTAGAGAGAGCGCATAAGATAGCATGAGCAGTGGGAGGGGCAGAGGGAGAGGAAGGGAGAAAATCTCAAGCAGGCGCCCCACAAAGCATAGAGCCTGATGCGGGGCTTGACCTCATGACCCCGAGATCATGATCTGAGTCGAAACCAAGAGTCACACGCTTAACTGACTAAGCCACCCAGGCACCCCGAGGGTCTGCTACTTCTGACTTCTCCTGCACCCTGAACACCCCAAGGCCAGAAAAATGCCCATAGGCAGTGTCAGGTGTTTGCAGAAAGCAGGCTTTGACCTATAAAGTTGACTACGATTAGGAGAGTGGCCAACAGCGTCTACTGCGCTCAAAGAAGTGTCTTGCACCCAGCTAGGGTGGGACTGAGAGGATTTGAATCTGGCTCTGCCAGCCTCCAAAGCCCTCCATCTGGACAATGCTACTGGGATATGGAGGTTTCTAGTCTGGGGTGGAGGAGGGATGGGAGCCACCAGGACCAGGGCTGACCCTCAGGGGGAGACCGTGGCTTGAGGAGTAAGGTCAGAACATCTCCTTCAGAGCTAGCTGGGGCGGGGGGAGGGGGGCATGAAGAGGAGGCCGGCTTTCCAGGAGGGATCCACAGTGAGGGGCTGAGACTGGGTTGAAGAGACAGAAGGACGACCCTGTGCTCCAGGTCCATGGAAGATGCTGGCCATTGCCAGACCCCAGGCAGATGCACCTGTCCCGTGTCGTCTGCACAGGGGCTCTGAAGAGGGACAGTCATCCTCCTCTTCCAAGTGAGGACACTGGAGCTGTGAGATGGCCCAGACTCACAAAGCCGGCAAGAGCGTGAACCCTTTCTTCCGTTCTGGGAGAAAATATTTGTGGAGCCCCTCTGGAGTGCTATTGTGAGCCCTGGGCACACAGCAGTGAACAGAAGTGACATCTCCCTGCCCTCACGGAGTCCACAGTCCCGTGAGCAAGACAGACCACAGCAAGTTAATGGCCTGAATTTCAGGTGGTGACTAAGATAGCAGTAAGGCAGGGTAAGGGTGACAGTGTGTGGCGCGGGCACAGAGCCATTGCAGTTCGACAAGGAGTGCCCAGGGCAGGCGTCTCTGACACCCGGCCTGCAGGGAGAGCGCCGGGCAGGGACCTGGGAAAGGGTGGTCTAGCTGGGGGTACAGCCCGGGCAAAGGCCTGGAGGCCTTTGAGGAAGAACAAGCAAGTCAGTTGGCTAGAGTGGGGCATGAGCGGGTGGCACTGGTGGGGGGCAAGGGCAGAGAGGAGAGGAGGGAGGGGAGAAGGATCACAAGGGTCCCAGAGGAAAATCTCGCAGCAACCTGACTCACCCTGAATAAGCCCAGAGAGGGCACGACCTGACTGCCCGCTTCGCAGCCTTCTCTGATTTTCCACACCGTGGTGAGGGTCCTCTTGGCCAAGGCTCAGGGGAGCCAGGTTGGGACAGGAAGAACGCCCACCTCCTGCCCCCCCATCCCTGGGCTCCCAGCCTCCTGCGGCTCTCTCTCCACCCTCCAGCCCATTGGCCACCCTCCCTTCTCCTCCTCCCTGGAGCCACTCACTTCCCAAGACAAATGGCAGCTCCTTCCTGCTCATCCATCACTGCTCCCGGGCCCATCCATTAGCGGCCGCTCCCCCGTCCTGCCCCCAGCCCCACCGTCCTTGCTCAGGGACGGGGTCCATTGATCAGAGGCCCATCTGCCGCTTGTCACATCTTGGCAGCCCTGACAGCGAGAGACAGAGCTGTTGCTGGCTGGGCCAGCCTGAGGCCAAGGGAGAGATGAAACTGCCCCACCCCCAGGACGCGGGGGCGAAGGCCAGGGCCCAGCGGGGAAGGTGGCTGGAGGCTCAGAGTAAGCCTTCCCCGGCTAGATGCTGTTATTCAGCGTCCACCGGGGTGAAGCAGAAAGTGAGTCCCTAGGGAAAGACTTGCAGGGGCACACACACCCCCTGCCACATCTGGGTCTGCCCCAGCCTAGGGGTGCAAGCCGGGAGGGGGCTGAACAACATTCAAGAGCCCTCCCAAATCCAGCTCTTCCCAGACTTCTCCATGGGCCCTAAATGGCCAGCCCAAACCTCAACATGGTACACTCCCCCAACCTCTCTGGAATCCCGCCAGAAGCCTCCTGGACCCCGCAGGTCCTCTCACCAGCAGCCTGGGCCACTCTGCCAGGTGAGCAAGGAGAGTGACCTGTAGGGATCTTTTGCACTCTGGCTGGATTCAGACTACAGGAGGCACTGGCAGGAGAGAGGTTGGGGCATTTATTTGCTGGCCCCTGCCCTGCGGGATCCCTGCAGGTAAACATGGGTCCATCCGTGGCCCCGGCTCTGCCAAGGAGGCCTCTGTAGCTAGCCCCCCTGGGCAACCACTCCCCTTCACCCCTCCCCTGCAGGTGGTAAAGGCTCCCCAACATTGCCAGTCTGCGGACGGGCACCGCACCATCCCATGGCTTCCTCAGTCTGTCTATGCGCAAATAGCCCCTTCCTTATACTGCTCTCAGTTAACTGGTTTGAAAATGCGTCAGGTTCCTGGGTTCCTACTTGGATGTGATCCGTACACCTGCCCTTCACTATCCCCTAACCCAAAACCCCAGGGTGCATCGTGAACACCCCCCTCCACGTTTCTCCCCATGTCTCCATCATCTCCGTCCCCCTTCTCAGGGCCACCCCTCAAGTTCCAGCATCCCTCCCGTGTCCCCATGCAGCCCACACACTCCATTATCACCCCATTTGACTGTGTCAGCCCTCTGCTCCCACACTGCCTGACTCCCCCTCACCCACGCGGCAAGTGTCCCTTGTCACCCTCACGGGGAGACCTTCTCCATGGGGCCCACATGCCTCCACACTCCTCTCCAGCAACTCCTCTTTTTGCCCCCATGTTCTCCTGTTTCGGGGCCTTTGCTTATGCTGTGCCTCCCCTTGGAACACCTTTCCCACCTTTCCATATTAGAAAAGTACACCTGCTCTCCTTAGAACATGAGCTGTCGAGGAAGAAGGGGAGACTTTGTCGGGGGAGGAGAGGAAAGTCCCCTTGGGAATGGAAGGGGCTCCTGCCGCTGGGCGAGGCAGCAGGGCCCTCCCTTCCCCCAGACCACTGCGGGCTCCCGCACCTGCATCCACACCTGCGAGGCCACACCTGGGCCATTGCGACCCCCAGGCTTCCCAGGCTCCGGGCTTCCTCTCCCGGAAACCAGCCTCCCAGCCCCTCCCTCCCAGAGCTGTGCCTTGAGCAAATTGCAAGAGCCGCTGTCTTTCCCTTCACATCCTATGTCCCTCAGCATCAGTTCCACGCCTGGACCCAGGCCCCACCCATCCCTCCATTCTCACCTTCCATATGTTGAGTCCATGGGACCAACGGGTCATGTCCTCTGGGAGCCCACACCCTCCTCCCAGACCATGTTCCAGCAACCTGCATCCCAGAATTCTCTGCCCAACTGGTTTCCAGCTCACTTTCAGGGTCTCTCCCAGGTCCATGCGTAAGATAGACATGTCCCAAGTCTGGGAGGTGGCCCCAGAACAGCAGTCTGGGGGTGTAGACGGAGGTTGGATTTGGGGCTGGGGCATCCACACGCATGCGAACAACATTCTTGACTGTGCAGTGTTTGTACTCTTGCCCCAGGCCCTACAGGGTGAGCCTGCCCAAGGTCACACGTTCAGGTCAGCCACCCCCACAAAGCTGCTCCCAAGTGCTCCCACTCTCCCCCTCCATGCGAAAGTCCCCCTACCCTGTGGTCCTTCACCCGTCTCTGTCACCGGGGCCAGCTACAGACTTGGCAGAGCCTGGTGCCAACTGAAAATATGGGACTCCTTGTTCAGAAAGCAAGAAAAATGTGCCACTAAAAGTACTAAAGTATACAATTTTTCCTTGCTTCCATGGGCTCTCCCTCTGTCTCTGCCTGTCGCGATGCTGGGATTTGCTATTCAATGTTGTGTTCCTGTGGGCACAGGGACCCTGGCTAGGCATGGGCAGACCCTCACACACACACATGCACAGCTCACTGGCCACCGGGGGCATCGTACTGCCAGCGGCTGCGGTGGGGAGGTCAGTCTCCCCTTCCCACAGGCCTGCTGCCTTAGCCCACGCTGTTAAGGGATATTACTATTATTATTACTATTGTTGTTTGCTGTAGCTCAGTGGTTTCCAACCAGGGGCAGTTCAGTCCCTCGGGTGACATTTGCAAAGTCTGGAGACATTTTTGGTTGTCATACCTGCAGGGAGGGATGCTACCAAGTGAATAGAGGCCATGGATGTTGCTTAACGGCCTAGTCTGCAAAAGATACCCCCAACCCAACAAAGAATCATTAGGGCTAATATGTCATTGGGGCAGAGGTTAAAAAACTCTGCCTGAGTTCAGACTACTTAAACCTATTTAAACCAGCCCATCTGCCAAAGGAGGCATCCTGCTCCCATTCCTACAACTCCAGTTTCTGCCACGAGGTGGCGCTCGAGCTAGCACATCTCTATAGTGGTGGATAATTCTGAACCTAAATTAACAAATTATTCTCCTCCATTACGCTTTTCTATCAAAAGCCATACCCATCAAATAGAACGCCCTACTTAAAAAATCTATGTGGAGCTTTCTCTTCATACAGCATATCACGGAGCACATCCGCCCACATCCTCTCTTTTGTTCCTCAAAACATTTCCACTGCCCAGGAATTATTAGTCCCATTTTACAGAGGAGCAAACTGAGGTTTACAAAAGCAGTTCTCTTCTCAAATCAAGTGCCTCCCTACTGGTGGCTGGCTGGGGCCTTCTTGGCCTTGGAATTTTGGTTCCATTTGATTTGAAGCCACAACAAATTCTAGAATCCAAAAACATCCTGGCCTTTGGGGGGATTCCCCCAGAGTTGACACACCCTGGCTTTTCCCTGACTTTGTGCCCTGCGGTCATCCACCAGGGCTGCTGGAGGCTCATTACCTGAACTCAGTGGTCCCCAAATGTGTCTGCGCAGTGGAATACCAAGGGAAGCTTCAGAAAGTTCCGGCGCCTGTGTCCCATGCCAAGATTGTAAGTTCACTTGGACTATCTCAAAGATCCCCAAGTGATTCCAAGGCACAAGTGAGCCTGGGAAACACTGCCTTCCCTGACAGCCTTTGAAATAAAAGTCCTTCTTTTCAAGCAGTTTACTACTTTATTAATTTTTCTGAACAGGTGAGAGGAAGGAGCAGGAGGTCTTCCTCCATCTCTAGGACCCACACCTCTTTCCACCCGGCTCACACCTGTTTCCACGGGCAGGCAGCAGGTCCGTCTCCGCCTCAACTTGCAGAAGTGTTCACCCCACCCAGACCCATCACAGACGGGCTTGTCAAGGAAGTTTCTTCTTCCACAAAAATGCAGTGCTCTTTCCGAAAAGAATTCTGACAAATCAAATTTCATTTTGTCACGATTATTTATAAAGTAAATTACTGTGCACAACAGAAGTTCTCAAACTTGGCTGCACGTGAACGTCACCTGGTTTTCAGAAGATCTCGATGCCAGACCAACCCAGCAGAATCTCTAGGGAGCGTCAAAGCCACTCCAGGCGATTCCATGGAAGAACACGTTGGAGAACCAGTGGCCAAAACCCAGATGTTTTAAGTGCGGCCCCTGGGCTAATAGCATCAGCAACCCCCAGAAGCTGCTTAGGGCTTCACCCCAGACCTATTGCATCTGAACCTGCATCTTAGCAAAGTGATTCCTGTGCACATCAGAGGTCCAAGAGCATCGCCACAGAACCAAAAATCAGTCAGTGCTCACGCCTGGCACAACCTGACCGCTGGGTCATGGCCAGCCGGCCACCCACAGCCTCATCCAGTTCAAGTCTTCCAGCTGTCGTCCTCACACTCTGACCCCCCTCCTGGAAATAGTGCCATCCGAGGACCGCTCTTTCTTGGGAGCTCAGGGGAGGGGAGCCTGCTTCCCAAAAGCCATAGCATTTTCCAACCACTTTATCTCAATCATTTATTCTCATTCTCACTTTGTCTAGGAATTTCTATCAAGTGTCTTCAATGTACTAAGTGCTGTGTTAGTTGCTGGGCGTGCCATGGAGATATGCCTGTCCTTGAGGCGCTTCCTGTCCCATGGACATTCAGGCAAGATGCAAGTTAGCAATCAGATGAACTGTTTAAAATTCACAAGTTCTGGGGCACCTGGGTGGCTCAGTCCATTAAGCAGCTGTCTTCAGCTTGGGTCATGATCCCAGGGTGCTGGGATTGAGCCCCACATCAGGCTCTATGCACAGTGGGGAGCCTGCTTTTCCCTCTCCCTGCTGCTTCCCCTGCTTCTGCTCTCCTGCTCTCTCTCTCTATCAAATAAATATATAAAATCTTAAAAATAAAATAAAAATAAAAAGCACAGATTCTGAGGAATGCTGAAGAGGAGAGGAGACTGGGAGAAAGAATAAAATGGGGGAGCCCTCTTCACCACTCTTTGGTTTGGCCTAATACGAATTGATTTTTGCTCAAATAAACCCCTTTTTAAAAATTTCTTTGAAGGAATAAAAGGGGCACTCACACCCTGAAATGGTGGCCAGTGGGGGCCACTCTGAGGTGAGCAAGGGGACCACGGAGCCCTCCGGGAGCAGGAATCAGGCTAGGCTAGGCTCCAGCACAAGGCAGGAGCACTGGAGGCAGAGGGCCCCCCAGGACAAGCGTGGGGCATTCTGGAAACATGAACAAGGCCAGTCAGGCTGACCCAGAGGGGTCCAGGAGGCAGGGTACAAGAAGATTAGAGAGCCAGGCACGGAGCAAGGCCTGGAGGGAGTGAGGATTTTACCGTAATTGCAAGCGGAAGCCTCCACAGGCTTCTGAACTTGGGAGAGTGTGGGGATTTCAGCAATGTCTCAGAAAGCTCTTTTTGGCTGCTGGGGAGAGAGCGGACTGGGCTGGAGGCAACCAGTGTCCAGGGGACCAGTGACGGGCCTCAAAGCCAGGTCACCTGGGTGCAGATAGTCTTCAGGAGCTAGACATAGTCCAAAGTCCAGCGGGGCGTGGAGGACAAGGAGGAAAGCTTGTTCATGTTTTCAAAGTCTTCACGGGATATCTGCAACGTTTTCTAAATGCAACGTTAAATAAAATCAAAAAGGCTGACTCTTTGGAGGCTCTGTTTCCTACTGGAGACAGACAGCCAAAAACATGAAGACGTTCTCATTGACCTGCAAACACTGGGGGCAAAACTTCTGCTTCAAAACCCGCCTGGAGGGTCTTTGTCTCTGATACTCTTCTCTCTCTCTGAAGAATCTCATCTCTGCCCTGCCTCTGGGGAAGGGCACCAGAAAGCTCTAATAAGGAAGGGCTGCATTGGCCCCGTGGCTCTCTGGCAGGGGGCTCTGGCACACGGCAGCATGTCCTTCCCGTGGAAGCCCATGCCCAGTGGCGCCTCCTGAAATTGTGTGGTTGGATACCAAGCCACTGGTAAGACCTGGGTTCCGGTGGAAGAAGGGGCCAGGGAAGCTAGGGAGAGGAGTTTGACAACCGGACGGCACAGAGGGGAGACTCACATCTTGAGATATAAAGATAATAACTAAATATATAACTAAATAATAACTATAATAACATATAATAATAATAATAAGTAAAAAAAAAAAACTAAAGATCCATGTCTAAAGAAAGTGGACTGTGGGAGAGACTGAAGAGGCTAGCAGTTGGAGAGGGCTGGAGAGGGACGAGAGACGTGACGCTCTTGACATTGGGAGGGTCTTGAGAATGTCTAGATGCTGATGGGGAGGATCCCAGAGAATCCTCAATAAATCCAGAGGCACGAGAAAAGCAAGCATATCATCAGAACTTTTTTTTTTTAAGATTGTATTTATTTATTTATTTATTTATTTGACACAGAAAGAAAGAGAGCATGAGCAGGGGGAGCAGCAGAGGGAGAGGGAGAAGCTGGCTCTCCGCTGAGCAGAGAGCCCGATGTGCAGCTTGATCCCAGGACCCCAGGATCATGACCTGAGCCAAAGGCAGATGCTTAACCCACTAAGCCCCCCAGGCGCCCCTCCTCAGGCCTTTGGTTTGTATTTCTCTGATGACTTGGTTACTAGTCAGTGTTGTCCAGACAAATGGAACCCACAGGATATGGAGATATATATAAAACAAGATTTATTATAAGGAATTGGCTCACATGATCATGGAGGCTGACTGGTCCCGAGATCTGCAGTCAGCAAGTTAGAGACCTAACAGAGCCGATGGCGTAGTTCTAGCCTGAAAGCCAGGAGGCTCAACACCCAAGAGGAGCTGATATTTCAGTTCTTTCAGTTCGAGTCCAAAGGCAGAGGGGAAAACACATTTCCCAGCTCAAAGGCTGTCAGGCAGAAGTTCTCTCCTACTCGTGGGAGGGTCAGTCTTTTCAAGCCATTCAGGCCTTCAACTGATTGGATGAGGCCCACCCACAATGGAAAAGGCAATCTGCTTTACTCACTCTACCAATTCAAATATTTTTTTTTTAAAGATTTTATTTATTTATTTGACAGAGAGAGATCACAAGTAGGCAGAGAGGCAGGCAGAGAGAGAGAGAGAGGGAGAAGCAGGCTCCCTGCCGAGCAGAGAGCCCAATGTAGGGCTCGATCCCAGGACCCTGAGATCATGACCTGAGCCAAAGGCAAAGGCTTAACCCACTGAGCCACCCAGGCGCCCCTACCAATTCAAATCTTAATCTCATCCAGAAACACTCTCACAGACACACTCCAGAATAATATTTGACCATGCCTGGACAGCCCCACAGCCCGGTTAAGTGGACACATAAAATGAACCATCACAACTAGCATGGTTGGAAATGTTCTCCTAAACTTTGGACGTATTTATATTTATTCTCCAATGGATGATACAGTTTTATCCTTTGCCTATTCTATTAAGGGCCAGTGATTTTCTTCATGAATTTATGGACATTAACCTCTCCTGTCACATATGTCAAGAAAGACTTTGTCACTTTGACTTTTGATCTTTACTTGGGGGCTACATCTTGAAAATATAGGCACATAAACATCTTCAAAGCTAAATCAGTCTATCCCATTCCTTGGCAGTTCTATCCAAGGTCAAGGATAAAACCCTCCTCAGCTAGAGATCAAATAATTCTCTCTATCCTTTCTTCCAGACTTTTATTGTCTTATTTCTTACCTTCCACCATTTCAACCATCTAGTTTTTATTTTTTGGACTCTAGAATGAGATGGAGTTCTAAATTGACTGTTTTCCAAATAACCAGATTTACAGGTAGCATTTACTGAATAATCCATCCCTCTTCCGCTGATATGTGACCCTTCATTTTTCACAGACCCAGTTTTTATTCGGGGGCTATCTGTTTTACTCCATTGATTTGTCCATCTAGTCTTATGCCAGTAACATACTGGTTTTATTATTGTAGCTTTATAATGCATTTTAATACTTGGGAAGGCCAGCCTTTTTTCCAAATTGATTTACCCATTCTCTCCTTGTCTTCTTTTTCTAACATGTTTTAGAACCCGTTTTCATCTCATTTTTCACTGATCACAACAGGGATATGACTTTGACATCTACAAGGGGAGGGGGGTGGGTTGTGCTCTGCGGACAAGGGGGACGTGCTCAGTGGCCCCAGGGGGTCCCTAACGTGACTGCCCTCCCCAGCGGTGAGGAGCTGGCGTGGGGCTCACACAGACTCAGAGGGAAATCCAGGCTGTTGGGGCAGAAACATGTATTCCTTCTCTCCTGCTTCTTTAGTGTTTCTGCTAAATAAAAGTCCATTTTTATTCTTCGGAGAGCTGAGCAGGAAGATGTTTTACACCCCGGTTCTCACCCGTCATGATCTATGTCCCTTTTACAAACTTATCTCTGGGTTTTTGCTCAGTTTATAAGCTAGGGGCAATCTTTCTTCCCTAAAGCCTCCTTCCGCCACAGTCTGGAGGAACCTTGAGATTTCCTGCCGATGATTTAAAGGACTATAACACTCGCGGGCTAGATTTGTTTTAGTGTCCATAAAACTCAAAAATTTCATAAAACAATTGGTGAAAATAAAATTACCAAAAAATGATATAGTGCCAGCAGACTGTATAATAGTTACGGGAGAAATGGAGACCATGATTCACCGGGGGATAAAAATGACAACGTATTTATTGCAGTGCACTGACAAGAAACTAATTTGTCCCTTTTACTTTTGAGACAGGGCAAGAATTCCGATTTTTCTCTTCTTGCTCCGACTCTGACAGGGGAGCAGAAGGTGCTAGCAAATGGTTCTTGGCTTCAGGGGCTGTGTGTGTGTGTGTGTGTGTGTGCACCAGCGTGAAGGGTTTCAATAAAAACAAAACTGTGTTTTTTGCCTTACCTTGGTCTAGGTCTCTTTGAGCCTCGAAAAAGTTTCCTTGACCTAAAATGTATGTGTGAGGGTATGCGTGAATGTGTGTATTGTGTGTGTGTGTGTGTGTGTGTGTGTGTGTGTGAGAATGAGTGTGTAGGTGGGGTGTATTTGCATACAGTGTGTTGTATCTGGCCATTTTCAATAACAGTTTGAGGAGATGGTAGAAAAGTGAATCTTGCTTTTACCAAGGAGATGTGTGCCCTAAAGAGAAAGGGGAAAAAGAGACATAGCAGCAAAAATAGAAGAAAATGAAAACTTAAGCTCAGGGAAAGTGACTAAAATCAGATCAGCGGGTGTTTGAGGGTGAACGGGTGGGTGGGAGACGGCACAAAGGGGTCCAGGGAAACTTCCAGAGTCGTGAAAATGTTCTCTGTCTTGACCAGGGTGTGGGTTACACAGCCGTATACATTTGTCAAAAATCATTGACCTAAAAACGAAATGTCTGACTTCAGGGGGCGCCTGGGTGGCTCCGTCGGCTAAGCATCCAACTCTTAGTCAAAGCCCAGGTCATGGTCTCAGGGTGGCAAGACCGAGCCCCAGTAGGGCTCCGTGCTCAGTGGGGAGTCTGCTTGGGATTCTCTCTCTCCCTCTCCCGCTGCCCCCTCCCTGCCCCTCACTTGTGCACATGCAAGCTCTAAATAAACATAAATAAATTCAATGTATGAGTTTTATTTTATGTAAATTGTATTTCAATAATGTTGATTTTTTTTTCTTTTAATTCTTGGACTGGAAGACAAGAAAAAAGGGAAGGGAGTGGCTTCCATCCTGATGGATAATGGTCAAACACACCGTCTAGCCCACTGTGGAACCCAGACAGTGGTCCCTGAGTAAGTGAGTGAGTGAGTGGCCAAACTTAACTCCCCAAAGACAGAGTCCAGTGTTCAAGCAAAGCAAGCTGCACAGAGCGGCCCTGGGAAGGTTTCATTATACCCACTTTACAGGTGAGGCAGGTGAGGCTCAGAGGAAGTTCATCCAACTTGCCACAAGTCACACAACTAGTAAGAGGCAGTGAAAGAAAGGGACCCAGTCTCAGCTACCAGCCCCAAATCATCATCATGATGAAGGAGGGTGGGATTCCCTTAGAGTGACTCTGCTGGGCTGGACTGACTGGAGCCTTCTCAGAACAAAAAGCACTAACACACATTTGGTAGTGCCTGGGGTAGGGTGAGAAGGGAACAGCCGCCCCCCACACCCCCACGCAGGCCTCCACCTGTTCCCTAATTGGCCCCCTCACAGGAAGCCTGCTCTTAGCACACTCTACTGGGTCGCTGAGGAGACAGAAGGAAGGGAATGTGGATGGAGGTGTGGACAGGAGAGAGGGCACAGAGGCACAGTGGAGCCAGCAAGAGCCCGTCTGGTCTCTGTGCCCGAGGGGTAAGAAGAGGTGGGGGCGGGGACATGGGAGCACAGCCCCACAAGCAGGTCCACAGCTGCAGGGATCAGCGGTCCCTCCAGTGCTGGAAGCCAGAGCACAGGGAGCCCCAGGGTCACAGTTCATGGGGATTAGCCTTCCCTGGTGCACGGAACAGCGGAGAAATGGATGACAGAGCTGGGCACATGCAGAACATGTGGAAACCAGCCTTCCCTGAGTCCCCCAGCTCTCCACTTAGGCCTTGATGAAAATAAAGACATTATTTAAGGGTGAAATACAAGCAGAGGAGCCACACAACCTACTCAGAGGTGGGCATGAAGGTTGTTCTGGGCACAGAGGATGTCCTGTCAGCATTCTGACTCAACCCAGACCTCTCTGAGCTAGCCTTACAGAGTTAGAGCTAACCTTGGTAGCTTCAGTGGTGAATTCTCTGCATCAGCTTGACTGAGCCACAGAGTGCCCAGACACCTGGACAAAAGGTATTCTGGGTGTTTCTCAATGAGATTAACACTTGAACTGGTAAACTGAGTAGAGCTAATTGACCTCCGTAGTGTGGGTGGGCCACATCCAATCAGGTGAAGGCCTGAACAGAACAAAAAGGCTGACTTTCCCCTGTGTAAGAGAGAATTCTTCCTGTTGATGGTCTCAGCACCAGAACAGCAGCTTTTTTTCCTGCCTTCAGACTCAAACTGAAATATTGTCTCCTCCTGGGTCTTGAGCCTGCTGATCTGCAGACTAGAGCGACACCACGGGCTCTCCTGTGGCTCCAGCTTACACATTCGCCCTGCAGATCTTGGAATTGTCAGCCTCCATAACAGTGTGAACCAATTCCTTACAATAAATCCCTTTATATATTGTATGTATATATCATATGTAAATTAGGCATGCATATGCATCCTGTCTCTGTTTCTCAGGAGAACCCTAAGACAG